>NW_023605374.1:0-24761 GCF_014898055.3 Talpa occidentalis | reverse complement strand
CAACTTCCCCTTGGGGAACGGTAAAACCTTCCCCGGGGCACACCTGCAGCCTCTCTGGCACTCACACCCCAGGGAGGCCGTGCGCCCGAAGACGCCCTAGACGGAGGGGCGGGGTCACCGTCAGGGAGGGCAAGCCCTGCAAGCCTCGGACTGTCTGCGTCCGCGGCCCCCTCCAAAACTGCAGGCAGACAGGTCGGTGCGAAAGCCCTGGCAAGCCAGCAGCACTCAAAGGGAAGAGTCCTCACCTGGCCAGGCAGCGCTGATGAGCTCGGGCCCCGCCCGGCCGGAGCCTGACCCCGCCGCCGGACTCTGCCTGTGCAAAGGTGCACTTCACAGAGCCGCCGCTAGGGGGCGCTGGCGAGGGGTGGGGTTCGGGGACCCTCAGCCCAAGAGGGTAGGGGGACCTCTGCAACCACGGGTACAGAGTCCAAGGGCCCCTGCAAGGTGCAGGGACCGCAAGCCCGTTTTGGCCATGGGCCCCTTCCCCTCGGGGACACCTGCAACCTCCTCCGCACTCACAACCCGAGGGGCTGACATTGCGCCGACGACGCCATAGACGGAGGGGCGGGGTCACCGTCAGGGAGGGTACCCCCTGTGTGCCTCGGACTGGCTGCGACCGCGGCCTCCTCCAAAGCTGCAGGAAGACAGGTCGGCGGGGAAAGGCCCGGCATCCCGGCAGCACTCAAAGGGAAGAGTCCTCACCTGGCCAGGCAGCGCTTATGAGCCTCAGGCTCCGCCCCCGGCCGGAGCCTGACCCCGCCCACCGGACTCTGCCTGAGCACAGGTGCAGTTCACAGGGCCGCCGCTAGGGGGCGCGGCGAGGGGGTCGGGGACCCTCAGCCCCCACGGGGGTAGGGGACCCTCTACCCAGGGGGAAACGCGACCCTCTTCCCCTTGGGGAACGGTAAATCTTCCTCCCGGGCACACCTGCACCTTCCTCTCAGACTCACAAACCAGGGGCAGGACGTGTGCCCAAGACGCCCTAGACGAAGGGGCGGGGTCACCGTCAGGGAGGGCCACCCCCGCAAGCCTCGGACTGACGGTGCCCCGGCGTCGTCCTCAAAACTGCAGGCAGACAGGCCGGCGGGGAAAGCCCTTAGCATCCCAGCACCACTCAAGTGGAAGAGTCCTCAACCTGGCTCAGCAGCGCTGCTGAGCCCAGGCTCCGCCCCGGCCGGAGCCTGACCCCGCCCACCGGACTCTCCCTGAGCACAGGTGCACTTCATAGAGCCGCCGGGGGGGGGGCGGTGAGGGGATGGGGACCCTCAGTCCAAGGGGCAGGGTGCCACCTACCCCATGGGGAAAGGGACGCTCTTCCCCCATGGGGGAGGAGGCCAACTTCCCCTTGGGGAACGGTAAAACTTCCCCGGGGCACACCTGCAGCCTCCTCTGGCACTCACACCCCAGGGGCAGGCCGTGCGCCCGAAGACGCCCTAGACGGAGGGGCGGGGTCACCGTCAGGGAGGGCAAGCCCTGCAAGCCTCGGACTGTCTGCGTCCGCGGCCCCTCCAAAACTGCAGGCAGACAGGTCGGTGCGGAAAGCCCCTGCAAGCCAGCAGCACTCAAAGGGGAAGAGTCCTCACCTGGCCAGGCAGCGCTGATGAGCCTCGGCCCCGCCCCGGCCGGAGCCTGACCCCGCCCGCCGGACTCTGCCTGTGCAAAGGTGCACTTCACAGAGCCGCCGCTAGGGGCGCTGGCGAGGGGGTGGGGTTCGGGGACCCTCAGCCCCAAGAGGGTAGGGGGACCTCTGCAACCACGGGGGTACAGAGTCCAAGGGCCCCTGCAAGGTGCAGGGACCGCAAGCCCGTTTGGCCATGGGGCCCCCTTCCCCTCGGGCACCTGCAACCTCCTCCGCACTCACAACCCGAGGGGCTGACATTGCGCCGTCGACGCCATAGACGGAGGGGCGGGGTCACCGTCAGGGAGGTACCCCCTGTGTGCCTCGGACTGCTGCGACCGCGGCCTCCTCCAAAGCTGCAGGAAGACAGGTCGGCGGGGAAAGGCCGGGCATCCGGCAGCACTCAAAGGGGAAGAGTCCTCACCTGGCCAGGCAGCGCTTATGAGCCTCAGGCTCCCGCCCGGCCGGAGCCTGACCCCGCCCACCGGACTCTGCCTGAGCACAGGTGCAGTTCACAGGGCCGCCGCTAGGGGCGCGGGCGAGGGGTTCGGGGACCCTCAGCCCCCACGGGGGTAGGGACCCTCTACCCCAGGGGAAACGCGACCCTTTCCCCTGGGGGAACGGTAAATCTTCCTCCCGGGGCACCCCTGCACCTTCCTCTCAGACTCACAACCCAGGGGCAGGACGTGTGCCCAAGACGCCCTAGACGAAGGGGCGGGGTCACCGTCAGGGAGGGCCACCCCCGCAAGCCTCGGACTGTCTGTGCCCGCGGCGTCCCTCCAAAACTGCAGGCAGACAGGCCGGCGGGGAAAGCCCTTAGCATCCCAGCACCACTCAAAGTGGAAGAGTCCTCACCTGGCTCAGCAGCGCTGCTGAGCCCCAGGCCCGCCCCCGGCCGGAGCCTGACCCCGCCCACCGGACTCTCCTGAGCACAGGTGCACTTCATAGAGCCGCCGGGGGGGGGGGCGGTGAGGGGGATGGGGACCCTCAGTCCCAAGGGCAGGGTGCCACCACCCATGGGGAAAGGGGACGCTCTTCCCCATGGGGGAAGGAGGCCAACTCCCCCTTGGGGAATGGTAAACCTTCCCCCGGGGACACCTGCAGCCTCCTCTGGCACACACCCCAGGGGCAGGGCGTGCGCCCGAAGACGCCCTAGACGGAGGGGCGGGGTCACCGTCAGGGAGGGCAAGCCCTGCAAGCCTCGGACTGTCTGCGTCCGCGGCCCCCTCCAAAACTGCAGGCAGACAGGTCGGTGCGGAAAGCCCCTGGCAAGCCAGCAGCACTCAAAGGGAAGAGTCCTCACCTGGCCAGGAAGCGCTGATGAGCCTCAGGCCCCGCCCCCGGCCGGAGCCTGACCCACCCACCGGACTCTGCCTGTGCAAAGGTGCACTTCAAAGAGCCGCCGCTAGGGGGCGCTGGCGAGGGGTGGGTTCGGGGACCCTCAGCCCCAAGAGGGTAGGGGACCCTCTGCACCACGGGGTACAGAGTCCAAGGGCCCCTGCAAGGTGCAGGGACGCAAGCCCGTTTTGGCCATGGGGCCCCCTTCCCCTCGGACACCTGCAACCTCCTCCGCACTCACAACCCGAGGGGCTGACATTGCGCCGACGACGCCCTAGACGGAGGGGCGGGGTCACCGTCAGGGAGGGTACCCCCTGTGTGCCTCGGACTGGCTGCACCCCGCGGCCTCCTCCAAAGCTGCAGGCAGACAGGTCGGCGGGGAAAGGCCCGGGCATCCCGGCAGCACTCAAAGGGAAGAGTCCTCACCTGGCCAGGCAGCGCTGCTGAGCCTCAGGCTCCGCCGGCCGGAGCCTGACCCCCGCCCACCGGACTCTCCCTGAGCACAGGTGCACTTCATAGAGCCCCGCCGGGGGGGGGGCGGTGAGGGGATGGGGACCCTCAGTCCCAAGGGGCAGGGTGCCACCTACCCCATGGGGAAAGGGACGCTCTTCCCCATGGGGGAGGAGGCCAACTTCCCCCTTGGGGAACGGTAAACCTTCCCCGGGGCACACCTGCAGCCTCCTCTGGCACTCACACCCCCAGGGGCAGGCCGTGCGCCCGAAGACGCCCTAGACGGAGGGGCGGGGTCACCGTCAGGGAGGGCAAGCCCTGCAAGCCTCGGACTGTCTGCGTCCGCGGCCCCCTCCAAAACTGCAGGCAGACAGGTCGGTGCGGAAAGCCCCTGGCAAGCCAGCAGCACTCAAAGGGGAAGAGTCCTCACCTGGCCAGGCAGCGCTGATGAGCCTCAGGCCCCGCCCCCGGCCGGAGCCTGACCCCGCCCGCCGGACTCTGCCTGTGCAAGGTGCACTTCACAGAGCCCGCTAGGGGGCGCTGGCGAGGGGGTGGGGTTCGGGGACCCTCAGCCCCAAGAGGGTAGGGGGACCTCTGCAACCACGGGGGTACAGAGTCCAAGGGCCCTGCAAGGTGCAGGGACCGCAAGCCCGTTTTGGCCATGGGGCCCCCTTCCCCTCGGGGACACCTGCAACCTCCTCCGCACTCACAACCCGAGGGGCTGACATTGCGCCGACGACGCCATAGACGGAGGGGCGGGGTCACCGTCAGGGAGGGTACCCCTGTGTGCCTCGGACTGGCTGCGACCGCGGCCTCCTCCAAAGCTGCAGGAAGACAGGTCGGCGGGAAAGGCCCGGGCATCCCGGCAGCACTCAAAGGGGAAGAGTCCTCACCTGGCCAGGCAGCGCTTATGAGCCTCAGGCTCCGCCCCCGGCCGGAGCCTGACCCCGCCCACCGGACTCTGCCTGAGCACAGGTGCAGTTCACAGGGCCGCCGCTAGGGTCGCGGGCGAGGGGGTTTTCGGACCCTCAGCCCCCACGGGGTAGGGGACCTCTACCCCAGGGGGAAACGCGACCCTCTTCGCCCTTGGGGGAACGGTAAATCTTCCTCCCGGGGCACACCTGCACCTTCCCTCAGACTCACAAAACCAGGGGCAGGACGTGTGCCCCAAGACGCCCTAGACGAAGGGGCGGGGTCACCGTCAGGGAGGGCCACCCCCGCAAGCCTCGGACTGACGGTGCCCCGCGGCGTCCTCCAAAACTGCAGGCAGACAGGCCGGCGGGGAAAGCCCTTAGCATCCCAGCACCACTCAAAGTGGAAGAGTCCTCACCTGGCTCAGCAGCGCTGCTGAGCCCCAGGCTCCGCCCCCGGCCGGAGCCTGACCCCGCCCACCGGACTCTCCCTGAGCACAGGTGCACTTCATAGAGCCGCCGGGGGGGGGGCGGTGAGGGGGATGGGGACCCTCAGTCCCAAGGGGCAGGGTGCCACCTACCCCATGGGGAAGGGGACGCTCTTCCCCCATGGGGAAGGAGGCCAACTCCCCCTTGGGGAACGGTAAAACTTCCCCGGGGCACACCTGCAGCCTCCTCTGGCACTCACACCCCCAGGGGCAGGCGTGCGCCCGAAGACGCCCTAGACGGAGGGGCGGGGTCACCGTCAGGGAGGGCAAGCCCTGCAAGCCTCGGACTGTCTGCGTCCGCGGCCCCTCCAAAACTGCAGGCAGACAGGTCGGTGCGGAAAGCCCCTGGCAAGCCAGCAGCACTCAAAGGGGAAGAGTCCTCACCTGGCCAGGGCGCTGATGAGCCTCGGGCCCGCCCCCGGCCGGAGCCTGACCCCGCCCGCCGGACTCTGCCTGTGCAAAGGTGCACTTCACAGAGCCGCCGCTAGGGGGCGCTGGCGAGGGGGTGGGGTTCGGGGACCCTCAGCCCAAGAGGGTAGGGGCCTCTGCAACCACGGGGTACAGAGTCCAAGGCCCCCTGCAATGTGCAGGGACGCAAGCCCGTTTTGGCCATGGGGCCCCCGTCCTCGGGGGACACCTGCAACCTCCTCCGCACTCACAACCCGAGGGGCTGACATTGCGCCGTCGACGCCATAGACGGAGGGGCGGGGTCACCGTCAGGGAGGGTACCCTGTGTGCCTCGGACTGGCTGCGACCGCGGCCTCCTCCAAAGCTGCAGGAAGACAGGTCGGCGGGAAAGGCCCGGCATCCCGGCAGCACTCAAAGGGGAAGAGTCCTCACCTGGCCAGGCAGCGCTGATGAGCCTCAGGCCCCGCCCCGGCCGGAGCCTGACCCCGCCCACCGGACTCTCCCTGAGCACAGGTGCACTTCATAGAGCCGCCGGGGGTTGGGGGGCCGGTGAGGGGATGGGGACCCTCAGTCCCAAGGGTCAGGGTGCCACCTACCCCATGGGGAAAGGGGACGCTCTTCCCCATGGGGGAAGGAGTCCAACTTCCCCCTTGGGGAACGGTAAACCTTCCCCCGGGCACACCTGCAGCCTCCTCTGGCACTCACACCCAGGGGCAGGCCGTGCGCCCGAAGACGCCCTAGACGGAGGGGCGGGGTCACCGTCAGGGAGGGCAAGCCCTGCAAGCCTCGGACTGTCTGCGTCCGCGGCCCCAAAACTGCAGGCAGACAGGTCGGTGCGGAAAGCCCCTGGCAAGCCAGCAGCACTCAAAGGGGAAGAGTCCTCACCTGGCCAGGCAGCGCTGATGAGCCTCGGCCCCGCCCCCGGCCGGAGCCTGACCCCGCCCGCCGGACTCTGCCTGTGCAAAGGTGCACTTCACAGAGCCGCCGCTAGGGGGCGCTGGCGAGGGGGGTGGGGTTCGGGGACCCTCAGCCCAAGAGGGTAGGGGGACCTCTGCAACCACGGGGGTACAGAGTCCAAGGGCCCCTGCAAGGTGCAGGGACCGCAAGCCCGTTTTGGCCATGGGGCCCCTTCCCCGGGGACACCTGCAACCTCCTCCGCACTCACAACCCGAGGGGCTGACATTGCGCCGACGACGCCATAGACGGAGGGGCGGGGTCACCGTCAGGGAGGGTACCCCCTGTGTGCCTCGGACTGGCTGCGACCGCGGCCTCCTCCAAAGCTGCAGGAAGACAGGTCGGCGGGAAAGGCCCGGGCATCCGCAGCACTCAAAGGGGAAGAGTCCTCACCTGGCCAGGCAGCGCTTATGAGCCTCAGGCTCCGCCCCCGGCCGGAGCCTGACCCCGCCCACCGGACTCTGCCTGAGCACAGGTGCAGTTCACAGGGCCGCCGCTAGGGGGCGCGGCGAGGGGGTTCGGGGACCCTCAGCCCCCACGGGGGTAGGGGACCCTCTACCCCAGGGGGAAACGCGACCCTCTTCGCCCTGGGGGAACGGTAAACTTCCTCCCGGGGCACACCTGCACCTCCTCTCAGACTCACAAACCCAGGGGCAGGACGTGTGCCCCAAGACGCCCTAGACGAAGGGGCGGGGTCACCGTCAGGGAGGGCCACCCCCGCAAGCCTCGGACTGACTGTGCCCGCGGCGTCCTCCAAAACTGCAGGCAGACAGGCCGGCGGGGAAAGCCCTTAGCATCCCAGCACCACTCAAAGTGGAAGAGTCCTCACCTGGCTCAGCAGCGCTGCTGAGCCCAGGCTCCGCCCCCGGCCGGAGCCTGACCCCGCCCACCGGACTCTCCCTGAGCACAGGTGCACTTCATAGAGCCGCCGGGGGGGGGGCGGTGAGGGGGATGGGGACCCTCAGTCCCAAGGGGCAGGGTGCCACCTACCCATGGGGAAAGGGGACGCTCTTCCCCATGGGGAAGGAGGCCAACTTCCCCCTTGGGGAACGGTAAACTTCCCCCGGGCACACCTGCAGCCTCCTCTGGCACTCACACCCCCAGGGGCAGGCCGTGCGCCCGAAGACGCCCTAGACGGAGGGGCGGGGTCACCGTCAGGGAGGGCAAGCCCTGCAAGCCTCGGACTGTCTGCGTCCGCGGCCCCTCCAAAACTGCAGGCAGACAGGTCGGTGCGGAAAGCCCCTGGCAAGCCAGCAGCACTCAAAGGGGAAGAGTCCTCACCTGGCCAGGCAGCGCTGATGAGCCTCGGCCCCGCCCCCGGCCGGAGCCTGACCCCGCCCGCCGGACTCTGCCTGTGCAAAGGTGCACTTCACAGAGCCGCCGCTAGGGGCGCTGGCGAGGGGGTGGGGTTCGGGGACCCTCAGCCCCAAGAGGGTAGGGGGACCTCTGCAACCACGGGGGTACAGAGTCCAAGGCCCCTGCAAGGTGCAGGACCGCAAGCCCGTTTTGGCCATGGGGCCCCCTTCCCCTCGGGGGACACCTGCAACCTCCTCCGCACTCACAACCGAGGGGCTGACATTGCGCCGACGACGCCATAGACGGAGGGGCGGGGTCACCGTCAGGGAGGGTACCCCCTGTGTGCCTCGGACTGGCTGCGACCGCGGCCTCCTCCAAAGCTGCAGGAAGACAGGTCGGCGGGGAAAGGCCCGGCATCCCGGCAGCACTCAAAGGGGAAGAGTCCTCACCTGGCCAGGCAGCGCTTATGAGCCTCAGGCCCGCCCCGGCCGGAGCCTGACCCCGCCACCGGACTCTGCCTGAGCACAGGTGCAGTTCACAGGGCCGCCGCTAGGGGGCGCGGGCGAGGGGGTTCGGGGACCCTCAGCCCCCACGGGGGTAGGGGACCCTCTACCCCAGGGGGAAACGCGACCCTCTTCCCCCTTGGGGAACGGTAAATCTTCCTCCCGGGGCACACCTGCACCTTCCCTCAGACTCACAAACCCAGGGGCAGGACGTGTGCCCCAAGACGCCCTAGACGAAGGGGCGGGGTCACCGTCAGGGAGGGCCACCCCCGCAAGCCTCGGACTGTCTGTGCCCGCGGCGTCCTCCAAAACTGCAGGCAGACAGGCGGCGGGGAAAGCCCTTAGCATCCCAGCACCACTCAAAGTGGAAGAGTCCTCACCTGGCTCAGCAGCGCTGCTGAGCCCCAGGCTCCGCCCCCGGCCGGAGCCTGACCCCGCCCACCGGACTCTCCCTGAGCACAGGTGCACTTCATAGAGCCGCCGGGGGGGGGGCGGTGGGGGGATGGGGACCCTCAGTCCCAAGGGGCAGGGTGCCACCTACCCATGGGGAAAGGGACGCTCTTCCCCCATGGGGAAGGAGGCCAACTTCCCCTTGGGGAACGGTAAACCTTCCCCCGGGGCACACCTGCAGCCTCCTCTGGCACTCACACCCCAGGGGCAGGCCGTGCGCCCGAAGACGCCCTAGACGGAGGGCGGGGTCACCGTCAGGGAGGGCAAGCCCTGCAAGCCTCGGACTGTCTGCGTCCGCGGACCCTCCAAAACTGCAGGCAGACAGGTCGGTGCGGAAAGCCCCTGGCAAGCCAGCAGCACTCAAAGGGGAAGAGTCCTCACCTGGCCAGGCAGCGCTGATGAGCCTCAGGCCCTCCCCCGGCCGGAGCCTGACCCCGCCCGCCGGACTCTGCCTGTGCAAAGGTGCACTTCACAGAGCCGCCGCTAGGGGGCGCTGGCGAGGGGGTGGGGTTCGGGGACCCTCAGCCCAAGAGGGTAGGGGTCCTCTGCAACCACGGGGGTACAGAGTCCAAGGGCCCTGCAATGCAGGGACCGCAAGCCCGTTTTGGCCATGGCCCCCTTCCCCTCGGGCACCTGCAACCTCCTCCGCACTCACAACCCGAGGCTGACATTGCGCCGTCGACGCCATAGACGGAGGGGCGGGGTCACCGTCAGGGAGGGTACCCCTGTGTGCCTCGGACTGGCTGCGACCGCGGCCTCCTCCAAAGCTGCAGGAAGACAGGTCGGCGGGGAAAGGCCCGGGCATCCCGGCAGCACTCAAAGGGAAGAGTCCTCACCTGGCCAGGCAGCGCTGATGAGCCTCAGGCCCCGCCCCCGGCCGGAGCCTGACCCCGCCCACCGGACTCTCCCTGAGCAGGTGCACTTCATAGAGCCGCCGGGGTTGGGGGCCGGGAGGGGGATGGGGGAACCTCAGTCCCAAGGGTCAGGGTGCCACCTACCCCATGGGGAAAGGGGACGCTCTTCCCCATGGGGGAAGGAGGCCAACTTCCCCCTTGGGGAACGGTAAACCTTCCCCCGGGGCACCTGCAGCCTCCTCTGGCACTCACACCCCCAGGGGCAGGCGTGCGCCCGAAGACGCCCTAGACGGAGGGGCGGGGTCACCGTCAGGGAGGGCAAGCCCTGCAAGCCTCGGACTGTCTGCGTCCGCGCCCCCTCCAAAACTGCAGGCAGACAGGTCGGTGCGGAAAGCCCCTGGCAAGCCAGCAGCACTCAAAGGGGAAGAGTCCTCACCTGGCCAGGCGGCGCTGATGAGCCTCAGGCCCCGCCCCCGGCCGGAGCCTGACCCCGCCGCCGGACTCTGCCTGTGCAAAGGTGCACTTCACAGAGCCGCCGCTAGGGGCGCTGGCGAGGGGGGTGGGGTTCGGGGACCCTCAGCCCCAAGAGGGTAGGGGGACCTCTGCAACCACGGGGGTACAGAGTCCAAGGGCCCCTGCAAGGTGCAGGGACCGCAAGCCCGTTTGGCCATGGGGCCCCTTCCCCTCGGGGGACACCTGCAACCTCCTCCGCACTCACAACCCGAGGGGCTGACATTGCGCCGACGACGCCATAGACGGAGGGGCGGGGTCACCGTCAGGGAGGGTACCCCCTGTGTGCCTCGGACTGGCTGCGACCGCGGCCTCCTCCAAAGCTGCAGGAAGACAGGTCGGCGGGGAAAGGCCCGGGCATCCCGGCAGCACTCAAAGGGGAAGAGTCCTCACCTGGCCAGGCAGCGCTTATGAGCCTCAGGCTCCGCCCCGGCCGGAGCCTGACCCCGCCCACCGGACTCTGCCTGAGCACAGGTGCAGTTCACAGGGCCGCCGCTAGGGGCGCGGGCGGGGTTCGGGGACCCTCAGCCCCCACGGGGGTAGGGGACCCTCTACCCCAGGGGAAACGCGACCCTCTTCGCCCTTGGGGGAACGGTAAATCTTCCTCCCGGGGCACCCCTGCACCTTCCTCTCAGACTCACAACCCAGGGGCAGGACGTGTGCCCCAAGACGCCCTAGACGAAGGGGCGGGGTCACCGTCAGGGAGGGCCACCCCGCAAGCCTCGGACTGTCTGCGCCCGCGGCGTCCTCCAAAACTGCAGGCAGACAGGCCGGCGGGTAAGCCCTTAGCATCCCAGCACCACTCAAAGTGGAAGAGTCCTCACCTGGCTCAGCAGCGCTGCTGAGCCCCAGGCTCCGCCCCCGGCCGGAGCCTGACCCCGCCCACCGGACTCTCCCTGAGCACAGGTGCACTTCATAGAGCCGCCGGGGGGGGGGCGGTGAGGGGGATGGGGACCCTCAGTCCCAAGGGGCAGGGTGCCACCTACCCCATGGGGAAAGGGGACGCTCTTCCCCCATGGGGGAAGGAGGCCAACTTCCCCCTTGGGAATGGTAAACCTTCCCCCGGGGCACACCTGCAGCCTCCTCTGGCACTCACACCCCAGGGGCAGGGCGTGCGCCCGAAGACGCCCTAGACGGAGGGGCGGGGTCACCGTCAGGGAGGGCAAGCCCTGCAAGCCTCGGACTGTCTGCGTCCGCGGCCCCTCCAAAACTGCAGGCAGACAGGTCGGTGCGGAAAGCCCCTGGCAAGCCAGCAGCACTCAAAGGGGAAGAGTCCTCACCTGGCCAGGCAGCGCTGATGAGCCTCGGCCCGCCGCCGGGCGGAGCCTGACCCCGCCCGCCGGACTCTGCCTGTGCAAAGGTGCACTTCACAGAGCGCCGCTAGGGGGCGCTGGCGAGGGGTGGGTTCGGGGACCCTCAGCCCCAAGAGGGTAGGGGTCCTCTGCAACCACGGGGGTACAGAGTCCAAGGGCCCCTGCAATGTGCAGGGACCGCAAGCCCGTTTTGGCCATGGGGCCCCCTTCCCCTCGGGGACACCTGCAACCTCCTCCGCACTCACAACCCGAGGGGCTGACATTGCGCCTCGACGCCATAGACGGAGGGGCGGGGTCACCGTCAGGGAGGGTACCCCTGTGTGCCTCGGACTGGCTGCGACCGCGGCTCCTCCAAAGCTGCAGGAGACAGGTCGGCGGGGAAAGGCCCGGGCATCCCGGCAGCACTCAAAGGGGAAGAGTCCTCACCTGGCCAGGCAGCGCTGATGAGCCTCAGGCCCCGCCCGGCCGGAGCCTGACCCCGCCCACCGGACTCTCCCTGAGCACAGGTGCACTTCATAGAGCCGCCGGGGTTGGGGGGGGCCGGTGAGGGGATGGGGAACCTCAGTCCCAAGGGGCAGGGTGCCACCTACCCCATGGGGAAAGGGGACGCTCTTCCCCCATGGGGAAGGAGTCCAACTTCCCCTTGGGGAACGGTAAACCTTCCCCGGGGCACACCTGCAGCCTCCTCTGGCACTCACACCCCCAGGGGCAGGCCGTGCGCCCGAAGACGCCCTAGACGGAGGGGCGGGGTCACCGTCAGGGAGGGCAAGCCCTGCAAGCCTCGGACTGTCTGCGTCCGCGGCCCCTCCAAAACTGCAGGCAGACAGGTCGGTGCGGAAAGCCCCTGGCAAGCCAGCAGCACTCAAAGGGGAAGAGTCCTCACCTGGCCAGGCAGCGCTGATGAGCCTCAGGCCCTCCCCCGGCCGGAGCCTGACCCCGCCCGCCGGACTCTGCCTGTGCAAAGGTGCACTTCACAGAGCCGCCGCTAGGGGGCGCTGGCGAGGGGGGTGGGGTTCGGGGACCCTCAGCCCCAAGAGGGTAGGGGGACCTCTGCAACCACGGGGGTACAGAGTCCAAGGGCCCCTGCAAGGTGCAGGGACCGCAAGCCCGTTTGGCCATGGGGCCCCTTCCCCTCGGGGGACACCTGCAACCTCCTCCGCACTCACAACCCGAGGGGCTGACATTGCGCCGACGACGCCATAGACGGAGGGGCGGGGTCACCGTCAGGGAGGGTACCCCTGTGTGCCTCGGACTGGCTGCGACCGCGGCCTCCTCCAAAGCTGCAGGAAGACAGGTCGGCGGGGAAAGGCCCGGGCATCCCGGCAGCACTCAAAGGGGAAGAGTCCTCACCTGGCCAGGCAGCGCTTATGAGCCTCAGGCTCCGCCCCCGGCCGGAGCCTGACCCCGCCCACCGGACTCTGCCTGAGCACAGGTGCAGTTCACAGGGCCGCCGCTAGGGGGCGCGGGCGAGGGGGTTCGGGGACCCTCAGCCCCCACGGGGGTAGGGGACCCTCTACCCCAGGGGGAAACGCGACCCTCTTCCCCCTTGGGGGAACGGTAAATCTTCCTCCCGGGGCACCCCTGCACCTCCTCTCAGACTCACAACCCAGGGGCAGGACGTGTGCCCCAAGACGCCCTAGACGAAGGGGCGGGGTCACCGTCAGGGAGGGCCACCCCCGCAAGCCTCGACTGACGGTGCCCGCGGCGTCCTCCAAAACTGCAGGCAGACAGGCCGGCGGGGAAAGCCCTTAGCATCCCAGCACCACTCAAAGTGGAAGAGTCCTCACCTGGCTCAGCAGCGCTGCTGAGCCCCAGGCTCCGCCCCGGCCGGAGCCTGACCCCGCCCACCGGACTCTCCCTGAGCACAGGTGCACTTCATAGAGCCGCCGGGGGGGGGGGGTGAGGGGGATGGGGACCCTCAGTCCCAAGGGGCAGGGTGCCACCTACCCCATGGGGAAAGGGGACGCTCTTCCCCCATGGGGGAAGGAGGCCAACTTCCCCTTGGGGACGGTAAAACTTCCCCCGGGGCACACCTGCAGCCTCCTCTGGCACTCACACCCCCAGGGGCAGGCCGTGCGCCCGAAGACGCCCTAGACGGAGGGGCGGGGTCACCGTCAGGGAGGGCAAGCCCTGCAAGCCTCGGACTGTCTGCGTCCGCGGCCCCCTCCAAAACTGCAGGCAGACAGGTCGGTGCGGAAAGCCCCTGGCAAGCCAGCAGCACTCAAAGGGGAAGAGTCCTCACCTGGCCAGGCAGCGCTGATGAGCCTCGGCCCCGCCCCCGGCCGGAGCCTGACCCCGCCCGCCGGACTCTGCCTGTGCAAAGGTGCACTTCACAGAGCCGCCGCTAGGGGGCGCTGGCGAGGGGGTGGGGTTCGGGGACCCTCAGCCCCAAGAGGGTAGGGGGACCTCTGCAACCACGGGGGTACAGAGTCCAAGGGCCCCTGCAAGGTGCAGGGACCGCAAGCCCGTTTTGGCCATGGGGCCCCCTTCCCCTCGGGGACACCTGCAACCTCCTCCGCACTCACAACCCGAGGGGCTGACATTGCGCCGACGACGCCATAGACGGAGGGGCGGGGTCACCGTCAGGGAGGGTACCCCCTGTGTGCCTCGGACTGGCTGCGACCGCGGCCTCCTCCAAAGCTGCAGGAAGACAGGTCGGCGGGGAAAGGCCCGGGCATCCCGGCAGCACTCAAAGGGGAAGAGTCCTCACCTGGCCAGGCAGCGCTTATGAGCCTCAGGCTCCGCCCCCGGCCGGAGCCTGACCCCGCCCACCGGACTCTGCCTGAGCACAGGTGCAGTTCACAGGGCCGCCGCTAGGGGGCGCGGGCGAGGGGTTCGGGGACCCTCAGCCCCACGGGGGTAGGACCCTCTACCCCAGGGGGAAACGCGACCCTCTTCGCCCTTGGGGGAACGGTAAATCTTCCTCCCGGGCACCCTGCACCTTCCTCTCAGACTCACAAACCCAGGGGCAGGACGTGTGCCCCAGACGCCCTAGACGAAGGGGCGGGGTCACCGTCAGGGAGGGCCACCCCCGCAAGCCGCAGACTGACGGTGCCCGCGGCGTCCTCCAAAACTGCAGGCAGACAGGCCGGCGGGGAAAGCCCTTAGCATCCCAGCACCACTCAAAGTGGAAGAGTCCTCACCTGGCTCAGCAGCGCTGCTGAGCCCCAGGCTCCGCCCCGGCCGGAGCCTGACCCCGACACCGGACTCTCCCTGAGCACAGGTGCACTTCATAGAGCCGCCGGGGGGGGGCGGTGAGGGGGATGGGGACCCTCAGTCCCAAGGGGCAGGGTGCCACCTACCCCATGGGGAAAGGGGACGCTCTTCCCCCATGGGGGAAGGAGGCCAACTTCCCCCTTGGGGAATGGTAAACCTTCCCCCGGGGCACACCTGCAGCCTCCTCTGGCACTCACACCCCCAGGGGCAGGCCGTGCGCCCGAAGACGCCCTAGACGGAGGGGCGGGGTCACCGTCAGGGAGGGCAAGCCCTGCAAGCCTCGGACTGTCTGTGTCCGCGGCCCCCTCCAAAACTGCAGGCAGACAGGTCGGTGCGGAAAGCCCCTGGCAAGCCAGCAGCACTCAAAGGGGAAGAGTCCTCACCTGGCCAGGCAGCGCTGATGAGCCTCAGGCCCCGCCCCCGGCCGGAGCCTGACCCCGCCCGCCGGACTCTGCCTGTGCAAAGGTGCACTTCACAGAGCCGCCGCTAGGGGGCGCTGGCGAGGGGGTGGGGTTCGGGGACCCTCAGCCCCAAGAGGGTAGGGGTCCTCTGCAACCACGGGGGTACAGAGTCCAAGGCCCCCTACAAGGTGCAGGGACCGCAAGCCCGTTTTGGCCATGGGGCCCCTCCCCTCGGGGACACCTGCAACCTCCTCCGCACTCACAACCCGAGGGGCTGACATTGCGCCGACGACGCCATAGACGGAGGGGCGGGGTCACCGTCAGGGAGGGTACCCCCTGTGTGCCTCGGACTGGCTGCGACCGCGGCCTCCTCCAAAGCTGCAGGAAGACAGGTCGGCGGGGAAAGGCCCGGGCACCCGGCAGCACTCAAAGGGGAAGAGTCCTCACCTGGCCAGGCAGCGCTGATGAGCCTCAGGCTCCGCCCCCGGCCGGAGCCTGACCCCGCCCACCGGACTCTCCCTGAGCACAGGTGCACTTCATAGAGCCGCCGGGGTTGGGGGGGCCGTGAGGGGGATGGGGACCCTCAGTCCCCAAGGGTCAGGGTGCCACCTACCCCATGGGGAAAGGGGACGCTCTTCCCCCATGGGGGAAGGAGTCCAACTTCCCCCTTGGGAACGGTAACCTTCCCCGGGGCACACCTGCAGCCTCCTCTGGCACTCACACCCCCAGGGGCAGGCCGTGCGCCCAAGACGCCCTAGACGGAGGGGCGGGGTCACCGTCAGGGAGGGCAAGCCCTGCAAGCCTCGGACTGTCTGCGTCCGCGGCCCCCTCCAAAACTGCAGGCAGACAGGTCGGTGCGGAAAGCCCCTGGCAAGCCAGCAGCACTCAGGGGAAGAGTCCTCACCTGGCCAGGCAGCGCTGATGAGCCTCGGGCCCCCGGCCGGAGCCTGACCCCGCCCGCCGGACTCTGCCTGTGCAAAGGTGCACTTCACAGAGCCGCCGCTAGGGGGCGCTGTCGGGGGGGTGGGTTCGGGACCCTCAGCCCCAAGAGGGTAGGGGGACCTCTGCAACACGGGGGTAAAGAGTCCAAGGGCCCTGCAAGGTGCAGGGACCGCAAGCCCGTTTTGGCCATGGGGCCCCTTCCCCTCGGGGCACACCTGCAACCTCCTCCGCACTCACAACCCGAGGGGCTGACATTGCGCCGACGACGCCATAGACGGAGGGGCGGGGTCACCGTCAGGGAGGGTACCCCTGTGTGCCTCGGACTGGCTGCGACCGCGGCCTCCTCCAAAGCTGCAGGAAGACAGGTCGGCGGGGAAAGGCCCGGGCATCCCGGCAGCACTCAAAGGGGAAGAGTCCTCACCTGGCCAGGCAGCGCTTATGAGCCTCAGGCTCCGCCCCCGGCCGGAGCCTGACCCCGCCCACCGGACTCTGCCTGAGCACAGGTGCAGTTCACAGGGCCGCCGCTAGGGGGCGCGGGCGAGGGGGTTCGGGGACCCTCAGCCCCAACGGGGGTAGGGGACCCTCTACCACAGGGGGAACGCGCCCTCTTGCCCTTGGGGGAACGGTAAATCTTCCTCCCGGGGCACCCCTGCACCTCCTCTCAGACTCACAAACCCAGGGGCAGGACGTGTGCCCCAAGACGCCCTAGACGAAGGGGCGGGGTCACCGTCAGGGAGGGCCACCCCCGCAAGCCTCGACTGACGGTGCCCGCGTCGTCCTCCAAAACTGCAGGCAGACAGGCCGGCGGGGAAAGCCCTTAGCATCCCAGCACCACTCAAAGTGGAAGAGTCCTCACCTGGCTCAGCAGCGCTGCTGAGCCCCAGGCTCCGCCCCCGGCCGGAGCCTGACCCCGCCCACCGGAATCTCCCTGAGCACAGGTGCACTTCATAGAGCCGCCGGGGGGGGCGGTGAGGGGGATGGGGACCCTCAGTCCCAAGGGGCAGGTGCCACCTACCCCATGGGGAAAGGGGACGCTCTTCCCCAGGGGGAAGGAGGCCAACTTCCCCTTGGGAACGGTAAAACTTCCCCCGGGGCACACCTGCAGCCTCCTCTGGCACTCACCCCCAGGCGCAGGACGTGCGCCCGAAGACGCCCTAGACGGAGGGGCGGGGTCACCGTCAGGGAGGGCAAGCCCTGCAAGCCTCGGACTGTCTGCGTCCGCGGCCCCCTCCAAAACTGCAGGCAGACAGGTCGGTGCGGAAAGCCCTGCAAGCCAGCAGCACTCAAAGGGGAAGAGTCCTCACCTGGCCAGGCAGCGCTGATGAGCCTCGGGCCCCGCCCCGGCCGGAGCCTGACCCCGCCCGCCGGACTCTGCCTGTGCAAAGGTGCACTTCACAGAGCCGCCGCTAGGGGGCGCTGGCGAGGGGGTGGGGTTCGGGGACCCTCAGCCCCAAGAGGGTAGGGTCCTCTGCAACCACGGGGGTACAGAGTCCAAGGGCCCCTGCAATGTGCAGGGACCGCAAGCCCGTTTGGCCATGGGCCCCTTCCCTCGGGGACACCTGCAACCTCCTCCGCACTCACAACCCGAGGGGCTGACATTGCGCCGTCGACGCCATAGACGGAGGGGCGGGGTCACCGTCAGGGAGGGTACCCCTGTGTGTGCCTCGGACTGGCTGCGACCGCGGCCCTCCTCAAAGCTGCAGGAGACAGGTCGGCGGGGAAAGGCCCGGGCATCCCAGCAGCACTCAAAAGGGGAAGAGTCCTCACCTGGCCAGGCAGCGCTGATGAGCCTCAGGCCCCGCCCCCGGCCGGAGCCTGACCCCGCCACCGGACTCTCCCTGAGCACAGGTGCACTTCACAGAGCCGCCGGGGGTTGGGGGGGCCGGTGAGGGGGATGGGGAACCTCAGTCCCAAGGGTCAGGGTGCCACCTACCCATGGGGAAAGGGGACGCTCTTCCCCCATGGGGGAAGGAGTCCACTTCCCCCTTGGGAATGGTAAACCTTCCCCCGGGGACACCTGCAGCCTCCTCTGGCACTCACAACCCAGGGGCAGGCCGATTGCGCCGAAGACGCCCTAGACGGAGGGGCGGGTCACCGTCAGGGAGGGCAACCCCTGCAAGCCTCGGACTGTCTGCGTCCGCGGCCCCTCCAAAACTGCAGGCAGACAGGTCGGTGCGGAAAGCCCCTGGCAAGCCAGCAGCACTCAAAGGGGAAGAGTCCTCACCTGGCCAGGCAGCGCTGATGAGCCTCAGGCCCCGCCCCCGGCCGGAGCCTGACCCCGCCCGCCGGACTCTGCCTGTGCAAAGGTGCACTCACAGAGCCGCCGCTAGGGGCGCTGGCGAGGGGGGTGGGGTTCGGGGACCCTCAGCCCCAGAGGGTAGGGGACCTCTGCAACCACGGGGTACAGAGTCCAAGGGCCCCTGCAAGGTGCAGGGACCGCAAGCCCGTTTTGGCCATGGGCCCCTTCCCTCCGGGGGACACCTGCAACCTCCTCCGCACTCACAACCCAGGGGCAGGACATGTGCGCCGACGACGCCATAGACGGAGGGGCGGGGTCACCGTCAGGGAGGGTACCCCCTGTATGCCTCGGACTGGCTGCGACCGCGGCCTCCTCCAAAACTGCAGGCAGACAGGTCGGCGGGGAAAGGCCCGGCATCCCGGCAGCACTCAAAGGGGAAGAGTCCTCACCTGGCCAGGCAGCGCTTATGAGCCTCAGGCTCCGCCCCCGGCCGGAGCCTGACCCCGCCCACCGGACTCTGCCTGAGCACAGGTGCACTTCACAGGGCCGCCGCTAGGGGGCGCGGGCGGGGGTTTCGGGGACCCTCAGCCCCACGGGGGTAGGGGACCCTCTACCCCAGGGAAAGGCGACCCTCTTCCCCCTTGGGGAACGGTAAATTCCTCCCGGGGCACCCCTGCACCTTCCTCTGACTCACAACCCAGGGGCAGGACGTGTGCCCCAAGACGCCCTAGACGAAGGGGCGGGGTCACCGTCAGGGAGGGCCACCCCTGCAAGCCTCGGACTGTCTGTGCCCGCGGCGTCCTCCAAAACTGCAGGCAGACAGGCCGGCGGGGAAGCCCTTAGCATCCCAGCACCACTCAAAGGGGAAGAGTCCTCACCTGGCCAGCAGCGCTGATGAGCCCCAGGCCCCGCCCCGGCCGGAGCCTGACCCCGCCCACCGGACTCTCCCTGAGCACAGGTGCACTTCACACAGCCGCCGGGGGGGGGCGGTGAGGGGGATGGGGACCCTCAGTCCCAAGGGCAGGGGGCCACCTAACCCATGGGGAAAGGGGACGCTCTTCCCCATGGGGGAAGGAGGCCAAGCCCCCTTGGGGAATGGGGCCCCTTCCCCCGGGGACACCTGCAGCCTCCTCTGCACTCACACCCCAGGGGCAGGGCGTTGCGCGAAGACGCCCTAGACGGAGGGGCGGGGTCACCGTCAGGGAGGGTAAGCCCTGCAAGCCTCGGACTGGCTGCGTCCGCGGCCCCCTCCAAAACTGCAGGCAGACAGGTCGGTGCGGAAAGCCCCTGGCAACCCAGCAGCACTCAAAGGGGAAGAGTCCTCACCTGGCCAGGCAGCGCTGATGAGCCTCAGGCCCCGCCCCCGGCCGGAGCATGACCCCGCCCGCCGGACTCTGCCTGTGCAAGGTGCACTTCACAGAGCCGCCGCTAGGGGGCGCTGGCGAGGGGGTGGTTTCGGGGACCCTCAGCCCAAGGGGGTAGGGGACCTCTGCAACCCACGGGGGTCAGAGTCCAGGGCCCCTGCAATGTGCAGGACCGCAAGCCCGTTTTGGCCATGGGGCCCCTTCCCCTCGGGGACACCTGCAACCTCCTCCGCACTCACAACCCAGGGGCAGACATTGCGCCGTCGACGCCCTAGACGGAGGGGCGGGGTCACCGTCAGGGAGGGTACCCCCGCAAGCCTCGGACTGGCTGCGACCGCGGCTCCTCCAAAACTGCAGGCAGACAGGCCGGCGGGGAAAGCCCGGCATCCCGGCAGCACTCAAAGGGGAAGAGTCCTCACCTGGCCAGCAGCGCTGCTGAGCCTCAGGCTCCGCCCCCGGCCGGAGCCTGACCCCGCCCACCGGACTCTCCTGAGCACAGGTGCACTTCATAGAGCCGCCGGGGGGGGGGGGGCCGGTGAGGGGGATGGGGACCCTCAGTCCCAAGGGGCAGGGTGCCACCTACCCATGGGGAAAGGGGACGCTCTTCCCCCATGGGGGAAGGTCCAACTTCCCCCTTGGGGAACGGTAAACCTTCCCCCGGGCACACCTGCAGCCTCCTCTGGCACTCACACCCCCAGGGGCAGGCCGTGCGCCCGAAGACGCCCTAGACGGAGGGGCGGGGTCACCGTCAGGGAGGGCAAGCCCTGCAAGCCTCGGACTGTCTGCGTCCGCGGCCCCCTCCAAAACTGCAGGCAGACAGGTCGGTGCGGAAAGCCCCTGGCAAGCCAGCAGCACTCAAAGGGGAAGAGTCCTCACCTGGCCAGGCAGCGCTGATGAGCCTCAGGCCCCGCCCCCGGCCGGAGCCTGACCCCGCCCGCCGGACTCTGCCTGTGCAAAGGTGCACTTCACAGAGCCGCCGCTAGGGGGCGCTGGCGAGGGGGGTGGGGTTCGGGGACCCTCAGCCCCAAGAGGGTAGGGGGACCTCTGCAACCACGGGGGTACAGAGCCAAGGCCCTGCAAGTGCAGGGACCGCAAGCCCGTTTTGGCCATGGGGCCCCCTTCCCCTCGGGGGACACCTGCAACCTCCTCCGCACTCACAACCCGAGGGGCTGACATTGCGCCGACGACGCCATAGACGGAGGGGCGGGGTCACCGTCAGGGAGGGTACCCCCTGTGTGCCTCGGACTGGCTGCGACCGCGGCCTCCTCCAAAGCTGCAGGAAGACAGGTCGGCGGGGAAAGGCCCGGGCAACCGGCAGCACTCAAAGGGGAAGAGTCCTCACCTGGCCAGGCAGCGCTTATGAGCCTCAGGCTCCGCCCCCGGCCGGAGCCTGACCCCGCACCGGACTCTGCCTGAGCACAGGTGCAGTTCACAGGGCCGCCGCTAGGGGGCGCGGGCGAGGGGTTCGGGACCCTCAGCCCCCGGGGTAGGGGACCCTCTACCCCAGGGGGAACGCGACCCTCTTCGCCCTTGGGGGAACGGTAAATCTTCCTCCCGGGGCCCCTGCACCCTCCTCTCAGACTCACAACCCAGGGGCAGGACGTGTGCCCCAAGACGCCCTAGACGAAGGGGCGGGGTCACCGTCAGGGAGGGCCACCCCCGCAAGCACAGACTGACGGTGCCCGCGCCGTCCTCCAAAACTGCAGGCAGACAGGCCGGCGGGGAAAGCCCTTAGCATCCCAGCACCACTCAAAGTGGAAGAGTCCTCACCTGGCTCAGCAGCGCTGCTGAGCCCCAGGCTCCGCCCGGCCGGAGCCTGACCCCGCCCACCGGACTCTCCCTGAGCACAGGTGCACTTCATAGAGCCGCCGGGGGGGGGGGGGCGGTGAGGGGGATGGGGACCCTCAGTCCCAAGGGGCAGGGTGCCACCTACCCCATGGGGAAGGGGACGCTCTTCCCCATGGGGGAAGGAGGCCAACTTCCCCCTTGGGGAACGGTAAACCTTCCCCGGGGCACACCTGCAGCCTCCTCTGGCACTCACACCCCCAGGGGCAGGCCGTGCGCCCGAAGACGCCCTAGACGGAGGGGCGGGGTCACCGTCAGGGAGGGCAAGCCCTGCAAGCCTCGGACTGTCTGCGTCCGCGGACCCTCCAAAACTGCAGGCAGACAGGTCGGTGCGGAAAGCCCCTGGCAAGCCAGCAGCACTCAAAGGGGAAGAGTCCTCACCTGGCCAGGCAGCGCTGATGAGCCTCAGGCCCCGCCCCCGGCCGGAGCCTGACCCCGCCCGCCGGACTCTGCCTGTGCAAAGGTGCACTTCACAGAGCCGCCGCTAGGGGGCGCTGGCGAGGGGGGTGGGGTTCGGGGACCCTCAGCCCCAAGAGGGTAGGGGACCTCTGCAACCACGGGGGTACAGAGTCCAAGGCCCCCTGCAAGGTGCAGGGACCGCAAGCCCGTTTTGGCCATGGGGCCCCCTTCCCCTCGGGGGACACCTGCAACCTCCTCCGCACTCACAACCCGAGGGGCTGACATTGCGCCGACGACGCCATAGACGGAGGGGCGGGGTCACCGTCAGGGAGGGTACCCCCTGTGTGCCTCGGACTGGCTGCGACCGCGGCCTCCTCCAAAGCTGCAGGAAGACAGGTCGGCGGGGAAAGGCCCGGGCATCCCGGCAGCACTCAAAGGGGAAGAGTCCTCACCTGGCCAGGCAGCGCTTATGAGCCTCAGGCTCCGCCCCCGGCCGGAGCCTGACCCCGCCCACCGGACTCTGCCTGAGCACAGGTGCAGTTCACAGGGCCGCCGCTAGGGGGCGCGGGCGAGGGGGTTCGGGGACCCTCAGCCCCCACGGGGGTAGGGGACCCTCTACCCCAGGGGAAACGCGACCCTCTTCCCCTTGGGGGAACGGTAAATCTTCCTCCCGGGGCACACCTGCACCTTCCCTCAGACTCACAAACCCAGGGGCAGGACGTGTGCCCCAAGACGCCCTAGACGAAGGGGCGGGGTCACCGTCAGGGAGGGCCACCCCCGCAAGCCACAGACTGACGGTGCCCGCGGCGTCCTCCAAAACTGCAGGCAGACAGGCCGGCGGGGAAAGCCCTTAGCATCCCAGCACCACTCAAAGTGGAAGAGTCCTCACCTGGCTCAGCAGCGCTGCTGAGCCCCAGGCTCCGCCCCCGGCCGGAGCCTGACCCCGCCCACCGGACTCTCCCTGAGCACAGGTGCACTTCATAGAGCCGCCGGGGGGGGGGCGGTGAGGGGGATGGGGACCCTCAGTCCCAAGGGGCAGGGTGCCACCTACCCCATGGGGAAAGGGGACGCTCTTCCCCCATGGGGGAAGGAGGCCAACTTCCCCCTTGGGGAACGGTAAACTTCCCCCGGGGCACACCTGCAGCCTCCTCTGGCACTCACACCCCCAGGGGCAGGGCGTGCGCCCGAAGACGCCCTAGACGGAGGGGCGGGGTCACCGTCAGGGAGGGCAAGCCCTGCAAGCCTCGGACTGTCTGCGTCCGCGGCCCCCTCCAAAACTGCAGGCAGACAGGTCGGTGCGGAAAGCCCCTGGCAAGCCAGCAGCACTCAAAGGGGAAGAGTCCTCACCTGGCCAGGGGCGCTGATGAGCCTCAGGCCCCGCCCCCGGCCGGAGCCTGACCCCGCCCGCCGGACTCTGCCTGTGCAAAGGTGCACTTCACAGAGCCGCCGCTAGGGGGCGCTGGCGAGGGGTGGGGGTTCGGGGACCCTCAGCCCCAAGAGGGTAGGGGACCCTCTGCAACCACGGGGGTACAGAGTCCAAGGCCCCTGCAGGTGCAGGGACCGCAAGCCCGTTTTGGCCATGGGGCCCCTTCCCCTCGGGGGACACCTGCAACCTCCTCCGCACTCACAACCCGAGGGGCTGACATTGCGCCGACGACGCCATAGACGGAGGGGCGGGGTCACCGTCAGGGAGGGTACCCCCTGTGTGCCTCGGACTGGCTGCGACCGCGGCCTCCTCCAAAGCTGCAGGAAGACAGGTCGGCGGGGAAAGCCCGGGCATCCCGGCAGCACTCAAAGGGGAAGAGTCCTCACCTGGCCAGGCAGCGCTTATGAGCCTCAGGCTCCGCCCCGGCCGGAGCCTGACCCCGCCCACCGGACTCTGCCTGAGCACAGGTGCAGTTCACAGGGCCGCCGCTAGGGCGCGGGCGAGGGTGTTCGGGGACCCTCAGCCCCCACGGGGGTAGGGGACCCTCTACCCCAGGGGGAAACGCGACCCTTCCCCCTTGGGGGAACGGTAAATCTTCCTCCCGGGGCACCCTGCACCCTCTCCTCAGACTCACAAACCCAGGGGCAGGACGTGTGCCCCAAGACGCCCTAGACGAAGGGGCGGGGTCACCGTCAGGGAGGGCCACCCCCGCAAGCCTCGGACTGTCGGTGCCCGCGGCGTCCTCCAAAACTGCAGGCAGACAGGCCGGCGGGAAAGCCCTTAGCATCCCAGCACCACTCAAAGTGGAAGAGTCCTCACTGGCTCAGCAGCGCTGCTGAGCCCCAGGCTCCGCCCCCGGCCGGAGCCTGACCCCGCCCACCGGACTCTCCTGAGCACAGGTGCACTTCATAGAGCCGCCGGGGGGGGGGCGGTGAGGGGGATGGGGACCCTCAGTCCCAAGGGGCAGGGTGCCACCTACCCCATGGGAAAGGGACGCTCTTCCCCCATGGGGGAAGGAGGCCAACTTCCCCCTTGGGGAACGGTAAACCTTCCCCCGGGGCACACCTGCAGCCTCCTCTGGCACTCACACCCCAGGGGCAGGCCGTGCGCCCGAAGACGCCCTAGACGGAGGGGCGGGGTCACCGTCAGGGAGGGCAAGCCCTGCAAGCCTCGGACTGTCTGCGTCCGCGGCCCCTCCAAAACTGCAGGCAGACAGGTCGGTGCGGAAAGCCCCTGGCAAGCCAGCAGCACTCAAAGGGAAGAGTCCTCACCTGGCCAGGCAGCGCTGATGAGCCTCAGGCCCCGCCCCCGGCCGGAGCCTGACCCCGCCCGCCGGACTCTGCCTGTGCAAAGGTGCACTTCACAGAGCCGCCGCTAGGGGCGCTGGCGAGGGGGTGGGGTTCGGGGACCCTCAGCCCCAAGAGGGTAGGGGACCTCTGCAACCACGGGGGTACAGAGTCCAAGGCCCCTGCAAGGTGCAGGGACCGCAAGCCCCGTTTGGCCATGGGGCCCTTTTCCCCTCGGGACACCTGCAACCTCCTCCGCACTCACAACCCGAGGGGCTGACATTGCGCCGACGACGCCATAGACGGAGGGGCGGGGTCACCGTCAGGGAGGGTACCCCCTGTGTGCCTCGGACTGGCTGCGACCGCGGCCTCCTCCAAAGCTGCAGGAAGACAGGTCGGCGGGGAAAGGCCCGGGCAACCCGGCAGCATTCAAAGGGGAAGAGTCCTCACCTGGCCAGGCAGCGCTGATGAGCCTCAGGCTCCGCCCCCGCCGGAGCCTGACCCCGCCCACCGGACTCTGCCTGAGCACAGGTGCACTTCACAGAGCCGC
>NW_023605373.1:0-24766 GCF_014898055.3 Talpa occidentalis | reverse complement strand
TGGTGAAACCATTATGGAAAGCAATCTGGAATTACCTTTAAAAATGAAAAATAGAAAAGCCATACAAATCAGTAATTACACTTTAAGCATAAATCCACAGGATATGAGTCCATGAACAAAAGAGGCTCTATGTTCGACAATAGTCACACCAGTACTATTGACAATAGCTTGGAAGGGAAGCAGCCTACATCTCTTTCAACAGACAAATAGATAAAAAATTGCAGTACATGCATACTGTGAAATAGTACATAGCCACAGACAGGATGAAATACAGCCATTTTCAACAAAATGGAGGGACTTTGAAAAAATATATGCAGCAAAGCAAGTCAGAATTATAAAAGCAAACATTAGACATTCACTAACAATCATAAAACACTTTCAGAAACTAGCAACAAACATCCTGAAGGCTGAGAGGTTAAGGGGGAGAGGGAAATAAATAAATAAAATTTGCATCAAACTTTCAAAAAAAAAAAAAAAACCAAGATTTTGACTGCTTTTCCTGTACAGACTGTATTTCAGGACAGCCAAATACTTGATAAAGGTAAATTCCTCTTTACAGAAGAATTAGAACCAGCTGATGTAGAAAGAATGGAAATGAGGAAATGCTCATTTCAATCCTTAATGAAACATTGGCTCGAGGCACTGCGTGTCAATGGATGCTAAGCCTACGTGTAAAATGTTGATGAGAAATTTGTAGAGTGGGGTGCATTCCGACTTCGCCTGGACTCATGGCTGGCATTTCTGAGAGTGGCCAGCAGACATCAGGGGCTATTGAGATGATTCCACAGAAATGCACAGGTAAATGCATAGCAGAAGGAATATGATGATCACAAACAATGTTTTGAACTTAAATCAAGTCTTCTAACAGTTTATAGGAAGAAGCACAAAGAAACAAGTAAAAACGTCACAGCAAAGCAAGCATAAGGGCATTAAAAAAATAGGGACATTACAAAATGAGGGGTGTTAAAGGCTAAATAAAGGAAGGGGGTGATAATAGACTAAAATACTTCAGTGACATGGCATCCACACAGCTTGTGGGAATGATTGGTTCTTTTTTTTTTTTTTTTTTTTTTGTGGGACCCTCGCCAGCGGCTGGCTGGGGAACAAACCGTGCTGCAGAGGCTGCGGACAGCCTCGCAGCCCAGAGCTCAACCACTGCGCCACCAAGGGAGGCCCGGTTCTTTTTTTTTTAAAGATTTATTTACTTATGCTTACAAGAGCTGGGGTACAGGCCAGAGATATGGGAGGGTGAGAGGATTCACCAGAGACAGAGTGGGGAACAGAACAGGCAGACTGACTGAAATACACTGCTGAGGGGAGCAGCCAGCGAGACAGGAGAGGTCTGCTGCCCATGTGGGTTGCTCCCTGGCTGGCTGGGGATTGAACTCGTCGTGCTGCAGAGGCTGGGATTGCTTCATAGTGCGGTGCTTAACTCCTTGCAACAGCAGGGAGGCCCGGGAATGATTGGTTCTTATTAAAAAAACAACTTTGAGGACAATGGGAAAATTTGAACTTTGGGTTTTAGAATCTCTAAGATATTATCATTTGTTGGGTATGATAATACCTAGATGGTTATGTTCTTTTTAGTCTTATGCTTAAATACATATAATCTACTTTATGTGTTCTCTCTAACTTTGCATGTTTGGTAAATTCCCAATGAAAAAATTTGAACGCTGAAAAATTAAGTTTAAGAGGCCATCATACATGTAGAAATGGAATTCCACACATGGCAACAGCTAGGAAGTCATGGAGTACATAACCTGGAAAAAAAAATTAATCTTAAAAACCTACCCCATGTGCT
This sequence comes from Talpa occidentalis, assembly GCF_014898055.3. Lineage (NCBI taxonomy): Eukaryota > Metazoa > Chordata > Mammalia > Eulipotyphla > Talpidae > Talpa > Talpa occidentalis. The sequence continues at coordinate 22,965 of NW_023605373.1, read as the reverse complement.
CTGTACTGATTTCTTATTTATGTTTGAAATGGAATCATTCCAAATATTAGCTGATTCGTTTTCAAAGTGCCTATTTTTTAAAAGACTGAACACCTGCTGTGTTCTTGGGGCACCTAAAACTACCGCCAATTTAAATAGAAACAGCAGAACAATTATCAACGGAAGAAAGAAAGTTCATGAATTTAAAAGCTCTGTGATGGGCTCAGCACGCCTGTCTGCTGCAGAAAAATAATTTGCAGCTGGAAAGAGATTTGGGGTTCTTAGAGCAATTGTCTGTGATCCTCTTTGAGGAGGTTAAGGTACAGATTTGTTGTGGCTTTCCCCAAATCTGACACGGAGGAACACAAAGCAAAACAAAATGAATTGTGAGTGGCAGGAGGAAAGGAACTCCTAACCGGGCGGCAGCTAATATCGTTCAGGGTTAAAAATAAGTCCATTCACCACAGGCCCACACACATTCCATACAGTGACAGATGGAGATCTAATTTTAAGAACATACTACATTTTAAAAATACTTCAGAAACATCTATCTAAACAATGGATTAGAACTTGATTAAAAAATAAATAATTGACGCACAAAGCTCAGTGGAGACGCCTCCATGGAAACAAAGCCCTTTGTCTTCAGCAAAATGTTTTCTACTCAAGGAAACTGCTAAATATTTTAATTTTCAATTTGTGAGGGAAAATTATTTACTCATCACTGGTTTGTTTTTTAACCCCAGAATTGTAACAGTGAAGGAAATAAAGACTTGAGATACTTAAACCCCAGCACACCCTTTAGGTGAGGGTCTGGGTGCCAGGTCCTAAGCAGCTTTATTGGGGAGTGTTCTCAGAACAAGCCCCCGAGGGGTGCGAGAAGCAGGACTCGGGGAGAAGTTGAGCTGTCATGTGGTTACAAAAGAAACCTCAGCGAAAACCAAAGGAGACAGGAAGCCCTTCAGAGCTTTCCTGTGGAGGCAGGAACACCAGGTCTCTGTACCCCACAGAGCCTCATGCTGGATGCCGCTGGAAATGGGCTGTCACCTTGGCTGGCATCGCTGCCCTTGGCCGAGAGCCATCCCTGAGAAGGACTCACTGAGGATAAGTCCCTTTTCAAGAGTCCTGGCCAATTTTTCTGACTGCTTGGGAAAGGAATTCTTTACATCACCCTCAAGGGGTATAGGGAGGAAATCTTCCATCCATTACAGCACACCCCCGTGCCTCCTAGATCTGACCCCTTCACGTGGTCATTTCATCCCATCTGAGGATATCACCCTGTGATTCTGGGAGATTTCATTTTTCTAGGGAAATTTACAAGAGAAAGGTTGTTGGGGCAAACGACAGCCCCTGGCACTATAGCTGGTGTCAGTATCTCTTTTCTAGAGTTCTCAAGGGTAGCACTAAGGCTAGTCTGGGTGGCTTACCTGGAGGGGTGGCCCAGATCTCCTCCCTGAGGGCTCTGAGTCCCAGGTCATCAAGAGGACAAAGCTGGGATGGTAAATGCAAGCAAAATTTAGCAAGATGCTGACAGGTAACTGGTTGGTCTTTTCTGGTAGGGGGAAGGGCATTGTACTGGGGTCCCAGTATTGGCTTCTGTTCTGGCAGCTTCAGTATTTACTAGGGACAATAAATACATTAGGGAATTAGTTGACTTCATGGTGGTCTAGTTTTCAAGGGGGCAGAATGATAACTTAAATGGAGATGTGATAGGAAACCAGCTTTGCAGTCCTGCGAGCTTGAGGGCAGCAGACAGCTCTGATGTTACCTGGATGTTTTTCATCCGCTCTCTTGACTATAGGAGGGAAAATTCTATGGGCTTCTTGCTACATGCCCTGCGTAAGCCCCTGCTTTGGCAAAGACCTATGAGGGAAACCAAAAAATTCCTTGAGTATCAATGGAAATTGTCATGCCCCTGAGTCCTTGAACTACCTGGGACTGACTCCATGCCCCCTGCCCCCCAAACACTGTACAGTCAGCCAAGGAAATGACCACACATCCCTTAGGACAAAGACCAAGGAAATTACACCATACATACTCGCCACGGTACACAGATTCCGTGTCAAAGGACTGGCTACTCTGCAAATTGTCAACTCTTTCCAGGGGGAGTTGGCATCATCCCCATTAGCTACCCCTCTACTTAAGGACTCGATATTCTAGTAATAGCTCCACGCCTCTTCAAGCTCCACTCTGTCTTCAGCTTGCCTCTCATTGTAATAGTATCCTGCCTGCTTCTGATAAACTCTACCCCCTAGTCTCTACCAGTCAAGGCTAATAGCCCCCCATTGCTTCCGGGCAGTCCAGTTCTATAAGAGCATCTTCTAGGGCATTAGCCCTGCCCTGAAGTGGACAGGCCCTACTGGTTCTCAGGGATGCCAGTGCCCCCACTACAGCTTTGACAAACTGTGTGTCCTCTAGGTGCCCCCATGAAACACGGCGACCTCCCACACTATCTCACTGAGGACACCCACTCGAGCTCACCCACATCTTTAACCTCTTGACCTCTTTCTCCACCACCTGCCAAGGCCTTGCTTACGTATCTCCCCCACTTAGTGTGATCATTGCTTTTCTAAGCTTCCACGAGTCAACCAAGAGGATGTTAAACCCTCAACCAAGAGGATGTTAAACCCTGTATCTCAGGAGAGTGCTCTCCCGCGGACAACTGTCCACTATCTAATCACATGTTCCGTCTCCCTTAATCTACACCCTTCGGAATTCAATTCCCTAAATACTCTCCTGCTCCAGCTAGTATTTGTAGGTTGGTATTTTCCTTTGATATCTGTAGAGAGAGAGATGAGTAGAGAGAGGCAGCGATGCAATGCAGAGAGAGAGAGATACTGGTCCAGAGACCCATTCCTTCCTTATGAGGACCAGCGCTGTCTCGCGAGCGAATAATATTATGACTTGTCTCTAGTTCAAGGATCAGCAGGCTCTTCCTGTGAAGAGTCAGTAGTAAATACTTTAGGTTTGGGATTGATGACAGCCCCAGTGCAACTATTCAACTCTCCCATTGCAGCACGAAAGCAGCCATAGACCACACGTAACTGAACGGGCTCGGTTGTGATTCCATGAAGTTTTATTTCAAAAACCAGACCATGGGCTGGGTTTGGCCTGAAGCCTGGGGCGATGACCTGCATTCCAGTGACCGGTCTGGGTCAGGGGTGGACTTGGGAGCACGTCGTCTTACACAAGACATGGTCTTCACCAAGGGGGTGGCACTAGCTTTCCTAGGAAGGGTTGGGTCCAGAGGCCTCCTGGCATGGGGGGGGGGGCTTGGAGCTGTGTAGTGCACAGACTGATATCTGCACCCCTAGCCTGAGCATCTCTCCCCTCAACCAGGGCGCTGCCCCGGGCATACAGAATGGGTGGGGTTGGGAAGGTAACCTTCTCTGGAGCTCTGCTGACCTGATTATTAAATCCTAGGCTCACTCCTGGTCTTTTTTGCTCTGGCTGCAGGGATGAGTCTCTTAATAGGGCACCATAGGCAACTGGGCTCACACCCTTAGCCTTAAATTGGTGATTAATCACATCTGCTTTCACTGCCTTTCTCTAATTCATTTTCCAAAACTCAGCAGCAACCACCCAGTTCTGGTGCACTTGCCATTTCTCTTGAACCTGGCAAATACCCAGGTGTGGGCCCACCAGATCCCCCCTCCCAGCCCTAGCACCACGGAAAGTTTCAGTAATTGCAGGGCGGGCGCAGCCCCTGCTCCCTGTCCCCCCGCACCCGCAGGTGTCCTCACTGACTCACTGACCGATGCTGAGCTGCTGACCCAGTGCCAGATGCCATTTAAGAGCCTCCTCCCTTGGGCCTCTACTGGCACTGATGATTTTCGTTGTAACTCCTTGAGATTTACACGTAGGGTTGTTACTGGCGCGAGGACCTTCAGGATCGATGCCCATAAGGGAAGAAGAGAAAAAGGAATCCGTGCTGGAAGGAGTTCAATCCCCAGGGGGTGGCGCTAAGGCCTCAGCCACGCTGGGTCCACTTGCAGAGAGGGGCTCAAAGACCAGCACTCCAGTGGGTGGGGGGTTAGTAGAGGGGGTGGGAGAGTGGAGGGGGAAGGGGAAGTAGAAGGGGAGGGAGTTGGGGAGGTGGGAGGAGCCGGCCTCAGGCCTGCAGGGAAGAGCCAGCACCCGCCGAAAGCCCCACTGGGCTGCTGACCTCACACGTCCAGGGTGAGGCCATCAGGTGGCTCCATGTCCAGCGTTGGCTGACGCGCCCTCGTTACAGGGCTGCGGAGGCAGCCCTGGGCCCAGCTGGTTGTTGTGACTGCGATGATTATTCCTAAAAGGATCCTGATGATGAAGGCGACAGAGTAGCAGTGGCTCGCTGTCCAGAGAGATCAAAATGCACTTTTTAGCAGCAAAATAACCTGGTAGGAAGGAGGGAGGGCGGGAGGCAGCCCCTTCCTGCAGCAGCTGTATCTACTGAAGGAAACATCAGTCTATGGAAAGTCAGTCTCTGCTTCCCTGAATTTTAACAAAAACGTGCTGCTTTTTGGAATGGCTGAGAAGACATTTTAATGCCATGAGGTAGCGTTCAGGAAAGCCCACAATCCCTTATCCGCAACTCCAAGTCCCAGAGCGCTCCACACTGAGAGATTTCTGGTAAACCCAGCAGCAGCGCCTGGACTGAGCAGACAGGAGGCCGCCCCCGGGCCTTGGTGTGAGCGGGGTGTGTGCCTCTAGAAACAGTGAGGCTCCATCATCAGCCGCTCCTGAGGTCTGACATGATGTGGAGGGTGACATTCGCTTTCCCAAACCCCCTGTTTGTGAATCCCTGAAGACCCCTGAAGTTCAGCATACACCCGACTCCCGGGTGAGGGTTGTGGACCTGCCCTTCCTTGCTGACTTTTTCCCTTCCCTCCTGCCGGCCATGGCCCCTTTCCTTCTCTCCCTGGCCATCCCTGGCCATGCTGGTGAAAAAGTTGGCCTCAGCTGGGCATCCTCAGCTGATCAGCACCTGCAAGGCACCTTGCAGGCTCTTGGGATGGTGACAGCACCCCTGCCGGGGATGGCCGTGGCCGTGCTTGAGAAGAGGACTCTGAGCTAAACAAAGTAACTGAGCACAGGTAAAAAAATTCCTCAGGCAGGGCCGATGACCACACGCCCCTGCTCTGTGCAGCAGGCCAGGATTTAGTGCAGCAAACACTGACTCTTTAGGTCACTCAGTGCCCAGCGAGACATTTCCCTGGGTGCTGAGGCAGCAGGGCCTCAGAGTCTAAACCCCAGACCCCTGGCTGTCCCAGGAGACGTTGGGGGTTGCAATGTCAAAGGAACTTTGGAATAATATTAAGATGCTCTTTGCCTTTTGCACCCAGTCCTCCCATCCAGCACAGTGGTGTCCCAGACCCTGCACATGTGCCTTAGGCCGCAGACTGACCGCAGCCGGAGAGCAGCGCAGCTGCCTTCTGCTAAACCGGACCTCAGAGGGCTTTTCAAACCGGCTCTCCCCTCTTTTAAGGAAATACGACTATTTTTGTAAAACTATATTAATGTTAATATAGAATGGGTGTATTATTTTTAAATGAGTTCATTAATGCACATTTTTTTAATATGGTACAGATCATAGAGGCAACAAATAATGAAACTTCTCTGGAGTCCTCAGTCCCTTCAGAGAATATGAAGCGTCCTGAGAACAAAGGATTTAGGAAGAGCCCGTTGTGGATTAACTGTGCTGACTCAGCTGGCCACGGTCACCTGGGTTCACAGTCTGACTTTGCCATCTGTAGGGTAAAGAAAATATCAGGCTTTTCTGCCCTTCCGCCATCAGGATAGATGATGGATCCTTGTCCTGAATGCATGCCTGATGGCGGGCACCTGGAATAGGGTGTGGGCATAGGTAGATGGGATTCAGCTGAGTTAAGACTGTGCTTTTAAGGGCGGCGTCACGGGGGGACGCCAGCAGCACCAGCACCAGCACCAGCAGCCGCCGCAGCCGAAGCCGAAGCCGAAGCCGAGAAGCAGCAGAACGAACGCTAGAGAGCCCAGATAGAGTGAGGACTTGCTGGGGGCTGGGAGGCCTGCCAGCCTCCCAGCCCCCCAGCCAGCACCCCTGCCTGCCATATGCCTGGTGAACCCCAAATAAAAAACCTGCAAAACTACTGAGGACTCTGACTCCTCCTTTACCCGGTCTGCATGGGATCAGAAAACCTGCACTGTGCCCAGTTCTGCCTCTACAATTGGCGTAAGTCGGCAAGATCCATGTAGACGGGTATTGGAGCCCTCCGAAGACCTGGAGGGACTAAGGAGAACAGACTGTTTGCCTGTGATGACGCTGGAGGCACCATGGCGGCACAGAAGGTGGATACGGTCTGGAGCTGTGGGACGAGACCTCGCAGGGAGGAGACGCCCGAGAGGACCAGGCAATGACACCGGAAAGGACCAGCCAATGACACCGGAAAGGACCAGCCAATGACCCCTGAGGCAGCAGGCCGCTGCTGACGCAGGGAGAGGCCAATGGACATGGACTGATAAACTTGGACTGACAATGCCGCCAGAAGGCGGAGGACCTTGCAGGTTGATATGTTTTGGGACCCTGGGGGTGGAACAGTTTTGTTTGTAAACCCCAAGAGATGGGAATCTGGGGGTGGCCAGTGGGCCTTGATGGCCAAAAGCAGCCTGTGCATGCCCAGCAGCCAGGTGGAGGAGAAAAGCCAACTAAGAAGGCAAAAGCTGGTACTGATGATAAGTTGAGAATCCCTGAGCGGCTGTTAAGCAGCCTGGGTATGCTGAAGAACTGTGAGTCTCGTAAAATCACCTGTGGGTGATGCCCTGCTCATTCTTGAGCGAGGGTGAGGAGCTGAGGAACCTGTCCTTGGGGGACGGGTGGGGAATGTGGCTTGGGGTGGAGCCCAAGCCAAATGCAGAGTTTGGATCCCCGACCCATGTGCTTGTGCAGTGGGTTGGCCTGAGTGCAGGGGTCTGCGAGTCGCATGGGTGGCCATGAAGGCCGAGTGTTGGAGCGACTGCAGACAGAAACCCTGAGGGTTGGCGATTACCCCCAACAGAATAAAATTGCCAATCCCAGAGCTAGTGCATCCTGGGGGTGGATGCTATGTGTGCCTTGTAGCCGAGACTACAGCCAGAGAAGGCCAGGAAGCCTGACGGCTCCTGGTGTGATATAGCAGATGCCGTGTGTGATTTCCCCTCCCTCGCATGAGCAGTGCCTTCGGCAGCAGATTTGGTGGCTCATCTGCTGGTACCAATAATTGTCTTTTGCACTTGGTTGGTGCCCTGCCTGGACTTATTTGTGTTCTGTTGTATTTTGTTATGTTGTATTTTGTTATTTGATGTATTTGCTTTTGTGGGCCATGGCTGCATTGTTTGTTTGCTTAGAAAATTGTGTATATATGTATAGACTGTATGGCAGAAAACCCTGAGGGGGTGGACTGTAGGGTAAAGAAAATATCAGGCTTTTCTGCCCTTCCGCCATCAGGATAGATGATGGATCCTTGTCCTGAATGCATGCCTGATGGCGGGCACCTGGAATAGGGTGTGGGCATAGGTAGATGGGATTCAGCTGAGTTAAGACTGTGCTTTTAAGGGCGGCGTCACGGGGGGACGCCAGCAGCACCAGCACCAGCACCAGCAGCCGCCGCAGCCGAAGCCGAAGCCGAAGCCGAGAAGCAGCAGAACGAACGCTAGAGAGCCCAGATAGAGTGAGGACTTGCTGGGGGCTGGGAGGCCTGCCAGCCTCCCAGCCCCCCAGCCAGCACCCCTGCCTGCCATATGCCTGGTGAACCCCAAATAAAAAACCTGCAAAACTACTGAGGACTCTGACTCCTCCTTTACCCGGTCTGCATGGGATCAGAAAACCTGCACTGTATCCAGTCCTGCCCTTACACCATCTATTGGCTAAAAGCCTCCCTGTGCCTCAATTACCCCACTTGAAAATGGGGCTCTTCCCAGACCACATTGTCACGAGGACTAAATCAGCCACACGTACAGCACAGACAACAGCACCTGGCACTGAGGGAGTTGTTGGTGTTAGACTTTACTGTTACTAATTTTTATGTATTATATATTTTTGTGTTTCCTTCCAGGAACAACCCCCCTCACTGTGCTCCAAGCTAAATAAAAAGAATATAGGACCAAATTATCCAAATAGGTTCCTTTCTCTTGAATTCAAAATGAGAAAGCCATCTTGCAAAGAAAGGCATGTTTCAAACATAATGTCACCATAACTTCCAGTTACTGGCAATTGAATATTCTCACCCTCGGGCACTAAGTATTGCCTGAAGTTTTTGAAGAAAACAACAACAACAGCAACAACAAAAAATGTGAAATTCCTCATTTTGATAAAGAGTCTTGCAAATGCTGTTTAGAAAATGGGTAACCTTGGGTAATATGTGGGAGACACAGCCCCCCAGGTGAAGATGCTATTTGAGGACAGACTACCAAATACAGTGATTAATAATAAAAATATAAGGGACTAATATTGTAATAAACGTCTTGGCTTCGGGATTTAGAGACTGTATTCAATGAAACCCAAATTGTAGCTTTCTTTCAGAAATACAGATTTGACGTTTTTAATATTGTTTCAATGCTTTTAAGATAGAGTTAGGTATGTGCTAAATATAGATATGCTCTTTTTCCTCTCAAGACATCCATCAAGCTTGCTCAGCAAATAGTGTACACTGCAAGGTGTTTTTGGAGATGAAAAAGTTTGCCTTTGCAGATAACAGTGAATACTTCATGCAACATGGAAAAACAAGCTTTCTCTCACTGTGCTCATGGCTGGCACCACACAGGAGCCCTGGTCTACCATCCTCAGCATCCAGGAGCTTGTAGGATGGTGTAGGGTAAGGAAAAATGTCAGGCTTTTCTGCCCTCCTGCCATCAGGATAGATGAGGGAACCCTGTGATCCTGAATGCATGCCTGATGGCGGGCACCTGAAGTGGGTCCACCTGCGCTAAGACTGAGCTTATAAGGGCGGCGTCACAGGGACGCTAGAAGAAGCCAAAGCAGAAGCTGAGGAGAAGCCGAAAGAAGCTGAGAGAAGGCCGGAGAGCAATAGAGTGAAGACTTGCTGGGGGCTGGGAGGCTTGCCAGCCTCCCGGCCCTCCAGCACCCCTGCCTGTCATATGCCTGGTGAACCCCAATAAAAGACCTACAAAAACCCACTAAGGACTCTGATTCCTCCTTTACCCGGTCTGCTGGATCAGAAAACCTGCACTGGTCCAGTCCTGACCCCTACAGATGGGAGCGAGCAGTGGGTGGTAGGAATTGATCTAGGTCAGTTCGATGTGACATCCAAGTCTTACGTTCTATGACTCAAGCTCACTCATTTTCAGCTGGGACAATAGAGAGAGTGGTGATTAAGGGCAGCCTGACCTCGGCTACTTAGCCTGAGATTCTTCATTGACAAATGCAAATCATAATTGTATCTCCCACTTCAGGGTGTTGCAAAGATTATAGAGATTCTAGAATCTTTGTCAAGTCCTTGTCCTCAAAATCATACCAACAGGGGGCCTCCCTGGTGGCCAAGGGGTTAAGTTCTGCTCTCACGTTATCACTGCTATGACCTCTCCTGTCTCGCCCACTTCTCCCCTCAGCGGTGTTTCAATCAATCCACCGGTTCTGTTCCCTACTGTCTCTGAGGAATCCTCTCACACACACATTCCCCCCACACACACACACTTCTGGCCTACTCCCCACTTCAACTCAAAAATAAATAAAACCTTTTAAAAAACATTGTATCGACAGGAGACGTCTACCATACATTAAGAGGAGCCCAGGATTCGTCATGCAGTCGCCCTGGGGTGAAGCACTGCTGCAGACACCTGTGTAAATGATGATTTTACGATGCTCACAGCTTCAGTGTGCCAGGCGTTGGTGCACTGGGGTCACACGGCTGCAGGCAGGACGCACAAGACTGTGTCTGCAGATGCTGGTGGTGAGCTCTGGCTCTGACTGGGCCCTCAGCCGGGACCTTCAGCCACAGCATCCACAGTGACCGCTCCATGTTGCCTTGTTGGCAGGCAGGCAAGGGGTCTGCTCTAAATAGGTTCTGCCATCCGCCGCATTAAGACAAAATACTCTAGTGTGTAAGACCTTCCATAGAAAATAACTTTTTTTAAAAGATTTATTTATTTATGCATACAAGAACTGGAGTACAGGCCAGAGGTGCAGGAGGTGAGAGGATTCACCAGAGATAGAGTGGGGAGCAGAACAGACAGACAGACCGAAGACATTGCTGAGGGAAGCAGAGGACGGGACAGGAGAGGTCTGCAGGGCCATGTGGGAATCAACCTGGCCGGCCGGGAGTCGAACCCACGCCGCAGAGGCTGCGGACAGCTTCACAGCGCTGCGCTCAACCCCCTGCGCCACCAGGGAGGCCCGAAAATAACTCTTTAATAGAATTAGTGCTCGACAGAAAAGAGAAATACAGTTAAAACAGTGCCCAATAAAACACCCAAAGTTCTCCATCCCCTCGTGGGTAAATGCCCAGCCTAACAGGGTTGGCCCAAAGCAGGGCCATGAGGCCCAAAATCATGTCACAAGTTTAAGGCACTTTCCGGCAGGAACCCCTGGGAAGGGGCAGAGGGGCTGGGCAAGACTGGCAGGAAAAGAGCAAAATCAAAGCAAGTCAAGATTAAGTCTCCACCCCCCCCACCCCCCCTCCCGCTCCCCGCAGGCCTCACCCATGTCTCTGTCTCTTTCATGTGTCTCTTTCCACGTGTCTCTTTCTGCTTGCACTCCCAAGCCCCCAGTGCAAGTCCCAGGGAGAGAAGCAAAGAGTTTCTTCAGACTTCTCTGCCCCATGGGCCTCCTCTAGGGCATCTTCCAGGTCTTCTTCCTTCCTGTCTCCTCTAGCTCCCCTCCAGCACCTCCCCTTTCTGGGGGTTGCCCTGTCACAGCCTGAGCTCTTGAACACGGCTCCATGGGGGAGTCAGCTTTCTTGTGGGTCAAGTGCCCCAGGAAGCAGGATGGCAGCGGGAGCACGGCGATGGCTGGCCTAGGGGGTCAGGTTTTGCTGGTCCTGGAGTTACTAAGGCCCCGTGCACAGGAGCATGTCCAGGAATTAGCAGGCGTGTTGTCAAGTGGCCCGGTGAATGAGGTTAATGAAGAACGATGGTGTTCAGCCGTGTTATCGCCAACAGAATGAAAAAGACACAATATTGGAAACAGCTGACTGAGAAAGTCCCCCATGATCACAAGGCTCTTCTCCTCAGCGGCCCCTCAGTCCCGCAAGAGGGGGAACCTAGCCTACCTCCATTTCTCAAACACCTCCACATGAGAGCAGGGCGAGGGGCGCGGTAAGGAACAGCAGCTGTCATTTGCAGCTGTAGCACGTTGCTTTATGCCGGCGGCGTGAGCATCGTCGTGGGCTTTCCTCCTAGATTTCAGCTGAGGCGACGAACAGAAACCCCACACACAGCGGCTCCAATTTGCTTCATGGCCCAGCCAGCCCGGGTTGGCAGGTCGGCTCCGCTCAGGGATGACATTTAGCGACAGGGGTCCTGGCACACCTCCGCTGTTCTGGGGGGCGTTATCCTCAGCTGCAGGGCAAGAGAGGTAACACCTCACCTCCAGCTGCGAGGACAAGGCAGAGCCCAAAAAGCCCTCGTCTCAGCCTGGGGATGATCTGTCTGCACCTGTCTTCATCATTCTTCACCTGCCTTTGCTCCATCGCCTCTGCCCACATCCATTGGCCCAAATTCACTCACGTGGCCTTGTTGCATGGCAGGCCGGGAAATAGTACGACAATAAAGCCACACGCTCAGAAGAACAGAGGGAGGGACAGGGCCTGTCCCACGCGTGGTCAATAAATTATACTAACATCCAAATGTTTGCAGCATTCAAAAGCTCATCATATCTTCCTGATCGCCATCAATTTCAGGGTCATAAATAATGTGCCAATTGCAAATGAGCCTAAATTAAATAACATGTACTTACCAGTGTCAAAGCACTTATCAATGTCTCCACGACTGCCAGCAACTCCCCTGCTAAAGTGTCTGCAAGTTGAGTTGGCAACATCATTCTTACCTGGGCTCCTGCCTATGCATCATGATGAATCCAAACGAAGAATGTTCAACGAGATCGTGGCAGAATTTGGAAATAACTAAGGTGGAGGAAAGCGGCTTGACAGCTAAGAATCCACACTCAAAACTGGTTGGGGACAAAATTCGTTTACCTTCAAGGCAAGAACAGGTGGTGTTTTCTTTCACGTGTGTAATGGTGTTGTTTATGTATGCATCACCTAACATTAAATTCTAGATTTAAAACAGGATTCCTTCACAGCTGCTGCAAGTTTAATGGTCTTGAGTAAATGTTTACAGACGCCTGAATATGCCCTTAGCCGAGCGCGGCATGATGAAGAGGGCTGGGCCTGAAATCACCTCTGTCTTCCTTAAGTGCTCAGCCTCCCTGAGTCAAATTCCTCAGCTGTGACCCGGATTACTACCTACACCTTGCGGTGGAGAAACAAAAAATGGCACAGAAAGCCCTTTATACCAGCCGACACGGTCACACCCCGCGGAGCAGAGAACACTCGGGCTGCGTCTGGTCTGCAGATAGGAAGCACCGACGACCCCCAGTGCCCCCGGGGGCCCGGGCAGCAGACACAGGGAGGGAACCAGATTATGCTCTCCTGCTTTTGATTCCCGTCTTGTTGTCTCAAGCAAAAGACGGATAAATCAACTCACCAGGGCCATGTAGTCCTGGCTTACTCCCAGGAGGAAAGAGAGCACACGTCACGGTCACGGCCACCGTCAGCCCCGGTGCGCCAGCAGCAGCACCAGCGCTGACCTGGTCCCGACGGAGAATCTTCCATAGCGTGACTGCAAGCTCAGACCACTGCCTATAGGCCCAGGCACAGAGGGAATCATCGGGAGGGATGTACTGATTTTTTTAAAACTGGATTTAAGCAAGAAGAAATGTGAAAAATAACCCGGCGGAAGCAAATCACCATGTTAAGCATTTCTCACTGGGAATCGTAAATGCTCAAGCCTAAGGTGAGGGATGCCAGGCAATGAGCAGGGAGCTGCACAAGAATCACACGGGGAGACCCAACAACATAGCGCCGTGGGGTGACGGGTCCCAGACTACCTCACCGAGCTACAGAGGACAAGGGGTGTGGCAAGCGGGAACCCAAAGGAAACACGTCTCAGAGAGACATTCCACACTTTCCACACCAAGTGCCCCGGGAAGAAGTTCCATTGTCGGGCGTTTGCATGGCATGTTTCCGTGTCAGGAGGTGAGGTTTCAATCTTTCTCTTTGCCCGCCCTCCCAAAGAGAATTTCACTCCAGAGAAGTAAATAAACTGAATTTGATAAAGCTATGTGGCTAGGAGCAAGACGATGGGCCCTCCCACAAATCACAAATCGCAGCTAAGAAGGCACCTCCCAAGCCTGGAGACAGTGAGGAGACAGTGGGTGGGCACCGCCATTGTGCCCAGGCCCCTGCCAGTGACGAGGGCCCAGAATCCCAGGGCCTCACACAGCGCAGCACACATGGTGCTGGGTGGCTTTGGCTGCAGAGAGGGAAGCACCGAGCAGGAGACGTGCCCTGTGGCCTCACACTGTCGGAGGTGGGCCAAGTGTGTCCAGTGAAAACCGGCGAGAGCTGAAGCACAACTTCACGTGCCTTTGCTAGGTCTTCAGATCACCACCTGCGACATCTCCCCAGGACAGATGTAAAGGGGTGCCACCCAGGAGGGGCCCTCGTGTGGGATGCAGGGACACCCACTATGGATGGCACAGGATGAACTTGTGTGCTGAGGGGACAGAACTCACCTCGGAATCCCAAGTTTGAAGAGAGAGAAGCATCTCCAAGTGAGACCGAGCAGGGGAGCTTTCCCTGGCCTCCGGGAGCCCCTCCTCAGACTCACAGGAGGGCAGAGCACACCCTCCTCATGTTGGGGGGCTGTGCTAGGGGCTGACTGAGTCACGGGGCCTTTGGCAGATTCAACCCCCACAGGCTGTGTGGGAATAAACGCTGTTTCACAGATTCTAAGAACCAAGTCACTTTCCCAAAGTTACCTTTCCCAGAAAGGGAACTCAGTGCCCACTTCCCAGAAAAGTAACTCAGGGGATTTGAACTTCATTTCCAGCATGTCCTCCCCCAAACCGCCTAAACAGAATCTCCCCAAACTTGACCCCGAGGTCATTTTTGTTTCTAAGAGGAGAGCTCAACATTTGACTTTGACTTTCTTCCTGAACCAACCTCTCAGGTAAAGACAGCACTGGAGGGTGCAAAGCACTGCCCTGGGTGGCCCCACTCAAAATTGGGCTCCCAGAAGGTGACAGACGCGCTTTCCCTGGGCCCAGACCTTCCCCCAGATCCTGCGCTGTGATCCACCCAGGATTGACTTTCAACCTTGCTCCTGCCTAAGCTTAAAGCCTCCTGAGGCAAGCCCCAGTGCCCCAAGGAGTAAGTTCTCCTGAAGGGTACAGGGAGCTCACCAGAGACAAGTTTCCATGATGTTCGGACAACAGTAAAGCAACTGCCCGCTGGCAGCGCAGGGCCTGGGGTCTGGTGGGTACATCTCTCACTCTGCAGAAACAGCTCTAGACCCTGCCCAATAACAACACCTCAATGCCAGCACGATCCCGACTTTTATTATTAGTCAGACCGATCACGACGACGAGGGCGAGAAGCAGGCACAGGCCAGTGCACAGTCCAGCACCCACCAAACTCGGGCCAGGACTCGTGGAGGTGGGTGGCAGCGCACTCCTCTCTGGGCCTCAGAATCGCACTTGGGCCCTGAAGTGCATCTGCTTGGTGGCGTTGTTCTTCATGCCCGTCCTCAGCATCCACTTGGACTTCATCCTCTGCACGTACTGCATGTCCCGCTCTCGCATCAGCGCCGCCCCTGTGGCCAAGGGGGCGAGAGACCAGGCAAGGGGGTGACCCGTGAGTCTCAGTTTGCGTCTCATATGTAAAGAGCTGTTAACCTGGGGTCTCTGTCCAGGGGGCCTTGGGTCCCACGTCTGCATACCAGAACTTTCCTCCCTGCACACGTTTCTATGCAGTTTTCACCACCCGTAAAGGGTGTCTAAGCTCCAAGGATGTACGGGGCAGAGGCAGACCGCGCACGGCAGGCAGACAAGACCAAGTCAGTGTCTGCGGGACTTGGGGCTTGTCCGGCCCACACGCAGGAACGGTGAGTTTCATATGCAGATACTCCAGAACACACTGAAATTATTTTACTCTGATGGGGTTTCAGAGCTCAACAGTGTCGATGCCCACTTTACTCCTCTCTGTTCGCTGTGGGAAAATCACGGCCTTTACTAGGGCAGGGGCTCTAGAACACCTGCTGGATGACCCTGGCCCCCAGGACTCCCGAAGGCAGGGCCCATCATCTTTCTCATCTTACAAATGTGGAAACAACGTGCTGAGATTAATGGAATCGCACCCACTTACTCATCTAATGAGGGCATCAGAGAAGCTACATTTGACTCCACAGTCCAGTGCCAGAAGGACACTCTAACTCCTCTGTAATCTCTCCCTTTGACAATTACAAAATAATTATTTTTGTAACTATTCCCTTCTAGAAAGTTACTAGTGTATATGCAGTTTCAGAGAGCACCAGAAACGTGAAGTCCGTACACCATGGAGCTCCGGGCTCGCGTAACCGTGTCCAGCGGTAACGGGGCCTTGCGGCCAATGCTTGCCCTACAGAAGGCCTGCGAGGGTGACATAAACGGAAGCGACGTCCCCCCAGCCTGCAATACCTGCAATACCCGGCTGCCCCAGGGTTGCGAGCGTCGACGTACCTGTGCTGCCGGTCCACCCCAGAGCTCTGTACTGCCGCAGCACCCGGCCCACGGCCTTCTGATTCCTAGCGACGGCCACGGCTCTGGATACGCCAAACCGCTGCTTGTAGTATCGCATCAAGGAGCGGTGACCCACTCTGGCACCTGTTTTGCCAAAGAGCAATATTCAAACATGGACTTGGATAGTTTTTCAAGGCAGAGGTACACAGAATGGGCTTTCCAAACCAGACCTGTACAGATCTCTAGCTGGGAGTAGGAACAGTACACTACCTGCTGGAGGAGGATCAGAGCGAGCCTTTTAAAAAAAAAAAAAAAAAAAAAAAAAAAGCCTAAGAAGAAAGTGATTTAAAAAGAGAACAGCAAGCCACTGTTAAGTGAAAACTCAGTACTTAAATGCAATATGCCTCATAGAAGTTCACAGCAGTGCCCACATAGGGCCCAAGGAGGTAAGGGGTCTGCACTTTATTTTTTTTAATACAAAGGGGATTAAGCATAGAGAGCGATCCTGATGTTTATGTCTTGGAGTCACAGTTGGTCTGGGACAGAAATCAATCCACCTTCGCTTAAATTTCTGTGGCAACGGTCCTCAAATCCAAGCGCCTTTACCCCCGCGGGTACATGGCCCTGACTGGAGACACATCTCGTTACTGGAGCTCCGAGGCTACTGGCGCAGAGCGGGGAGAGGCCAGGGACGCTGCCAACCTCCCGAGCGCAGCCAGACCCCCAAGATGGAGGATTACCTGGCCCGAGAGGCCCACGGTGCTGAGGCTGAGCCGCCCTCTTGCTCTCTGTGCGGGGAAGCACCGCTGAACTGGAACTTTAAAAGATGACTAAGCCACATTGTCTGGACTGCTGGGGCTGATGCAGCAGCAGCTGTCACGCTACGTGTGCCACGATGCTATCTGCCTGAAGTGAGTCATCACTGGTCCTTCCCCGGGACAGTGGGCCGGGCCGGGATCTGCACTGCACTGCAGGGAACGGAAAAGTTTGCTGACTACCTGGACACAGAAAAGTAGTTACTTCTAGGTGTTCGTGCTGTGATCAGACTCCAGAAGTGACAAACAGAAGCTTCTGGTTCACAGATGACAAGGCCTGAGGACACCAACAGGGGAAAACATGTTTTTCCCTGAAGCTGACTGGTTGCTTAGCATTAACAAGCTCCCGCCCACAAAAGCAAGTACAGGTAACGGCTAAGATCAAGTTTAGGAGGAGGCTCTAGCAGGCAGATCTGCCCCTGTCTACTGTGACTTTCTACTTGTAATGTTAGGGCCGGGTGCTGCAGGTTTGCGATAGTTACCTCAAAAATCATTAAATGATAATGCCAGTCAATTACATATAAATCAATATATTTATCTTCTTAAGCAGCATTTGGAAATACATACTGTTGAAGGCTGGCTTTTAAAAACATCCTTGAAAAGGGCCTCTCTAGTGGCACAGGGGTTAAAATCTCAGCACTATCAAGCTATCTCCAGCCACTGTACATGAGTTTGATCCCTGGCCAAGGAGATACCCACATGGCGCAGCAGACCTCTCCTGTCTTGCCCGCTGCTCCCCTCAGCAGGGTATTTCAGTCAGTCTGCCTGTTCTGCTCCCCACTCTGTCTCTGGTGGATCCTCTCACCCTCCCACACCTCTGGCCAACACCCCAAATCTTGTACGCATAAATTAAATAAATCTTTAAAAACAAACAAACAAAATATCCTTGAAAAGGTTTCACTACTCAGTGCCAAGGTTTCTAACAGCCTTGGGGGATGGAAGGGTGGGCAGTAAAAACAGCCGTGCCCAGAGCCAGCCTACCCTGGGTCAGTGACAGCACCTGACATTAAGCATCAAGTATAATATGTAAAGTACAGCTCACTGGAAGGCCCTCATCAAGGAAAAGTATTTTTAGAACAGTGTGACTAGGCAATAAATAGCAGGTGGAGCTCTCTGTCTGAGCGAGCCACGCCTGCCTGACCCGGCAGCACAAGCTCACGGAACTGCCCAGCTCTGCTCAGCCAACAGCCTCACACGCGATGTCATCAGACAGTGGGAAAGAAAAATTTCCAACTGTAATTTTCCTACGAAGATAAACTATGTCTCTCTCCCAGATCCACCAGCAGTTTCACCTGGCGAAATGGACGTGTTTTTCCCACGAACTTATCCACAGCAGCTGAAGAGCATTGAAGTGAAACTCAGGGAACCCGCCTGACCAGTCATCAAAACAAATGCTCACAGCGCCCTCTTCTGGATCATCGCTGTCACTGCTCTGGGGTCATCTAGGTTCTCAAGTATGGATAGATTTAAGGAACCACCACTGATTTTGGAACAAATTAAAGCTGACTAAAGTGGGCACAGTGGATGGAATATTACTAAGTTCTCCACATTTGAAACCATCTCAAATAGCTTCATGCTAACATCCCTGGCAACGCAATCACTCCACTGCAAAACTGAAGTGGCGCTGGACAGGTAAAATTGTCCAAAGAGGTAACCAGTGAGTAAATCCGCTGCTGGACACCACTTCACGCTTCTACTGTGTTTATGCAGAGATCTCCCATCTTCCCAGTTCACTGCAAAACTCCCCAAACCAGTATTGAGACACGGGAGGAGACAAATGGCCTATAAGCTGTCAGGTCTCCCTGCAATCAGACTGATTGAAGGAGGCTTGCCCTTCAATGAGACGGCAAACACTGGGTCACATTTCCAGCACTGTAGCATCTAGTAAGAAGTTTCAGAATACTGGCGGGTTGTGATATGTTAAGAAAGCTTTCCTTCTGAGCTATGAAAAAAAGGGGCCTCCCTGGTGGCACAATGGGTTAAGACTCAGCACTATGAAGCTATCAGCAGCCACTGCGGCATTAGTTTGTCACAGGGAGCTGACCCACATGGCACAGCAGACCTCTCCTGTCTCTCCCGCTGTTCCCCTCAACAGTGCATTTCAGTAGATCTGCCTGTTCTGCTCCCCACTCTGTCTCTGGTGAACCCTCTCATCTTCCAGACCTCTGGCCTGTACCCCAGTTCTTGTATGCATAAGTAAAAATGAATCTAAAAAAAGATGAAATTTTGGCATATGCAGAAAATTGAAAGGAACAATAGATTATGTGAGGTCAAGTAAGTCAAAAGAGAAAGACAGATATGGGATGATTTCATCTACATTAAAAATAAATTAAAAACCAACCCAAACAAAATGAAAACCAACCAGTGACACTGACAACAGAACTGAGGTTACCAGAGGGGAAAAAGGTGGGAGGTGGGAGCAAGGGTTGGGAGGGAGAGGGCGGATTTCAAGAATAATGGTGGTTTTTCACAAATAAAAAGCTCACGCTGGGGAAAAAAGAAAGAAAACTATGCTTTGTTGCTATTTAAACCAATCCTATTATAAGGTCTCAGCATTCAGTCATCTGTAAAGACCCATCAAGGCAGCAAATGATGTATATTTAGATGCTTTTATTAGGGCTCTTACTCTTCTGCAGGTCACAGATGCTTTAAGAAACCACAGTTTCTCCCCAGAGAAAAGGCCTCTACCACACAATAGTCAGAAAATGTATATGGGGCCTCCCTGGTGGTGCAAGAGGTTAAGACACAACCTATGAAGCTGTCCGATCCCCAGCCGGCCAGGAAGCAACCCACATGGAGCAGCAGACCTCTCCTGTCTCGCCCGCTGCTCCCCTCAGCTGTGTATTTCAGTGGATCTGCCTGTTCTGCTCCCCACTCTGTCTCTGGTGAATCCTCTCACCCCTCAAGCTCTGGCCTGTACCCCAGCTCTTGTATACATAAATCTTAAAAAAAAAGAAATGTGTATAGACACACAGGTAACTTGAAGTAGTTACGACATTTACCCAGGAAATTCACATACTGCACAGGGCAAAAAACTGTGCCAGTCTAGTTAAGAATGCTGGGTGAGGCAGTACCCGGCCGCGTCGAGGTTTTTCCCAAGCGTTTTGACGCAGTCCTACAACCAACCAGCTACTTCACCTCTAAGTCTATGTCCGAATACTTTAAAATAACATGACTCAGCAAGAAGACCAGCAGCGTGAGCAAGGAATCCCAGACTTCAAGCTATTGTCAGGCCACTTTCTTCTTCGACCTCATGGTGTGACACACAGCGACACGCCATGCTACCGCGGACAGCAAGTGCAGCGCTGAGCCCCGAGGCCGCTTCGTGACCAGAGGAGCTCTGCTCATCTGTCCTGCACCACAGCGGCCCAAGGGAATCAATCTTGCCTTTTAAAAGTCACCTTCACCCTCTCGATCCCTCAGCCAAGAAATATTTTTTTGGCTCCTGAATGTTTTCAGATCCTGTGCTGAGAGCAAGAAGCAGTCTATGTTTTCAAGCGTAAAGGGGAGGACAGGCAAGCAAGGCAACACCTGCACACGAGGGTGAGGGATGTCACAAGGCCTGCGGAAGTCCTGGGGCACGGGAGACTCTTGCTACTAGGACAGAATCCGAGCTGAGAAAGGCTTCCGGGGTCACACACCCAAGCTGAGTCTTCACTGAGAGAAGACAAGAGGCAACGCAAGCGCAAAGCCCAGAGGAAGAAACCACCACGGTGGTGAAGGAACAGCCCAGGGGAGCAGCAGCTGCAAAACTCAGCTTCCCTAAAGACAAAGCCTCTCCATGGAGAACTCCCAGGGGATGGTCAAAAAAATAAACTCCTGATGATTTTATAAAGAATGTTCTAGTTGTCAGGAGGAAAACAGACTGGGCATGGCCAGACAGGAAGATGACAGGTGACACAGACAAATGGGAAAAACAAAAAATATATTAAAAGCAATTTAGGAGCTGCATTTAGTAATCATCTGAAGGCAGGAGAGGAAGAGGAGTATCCTAAGAAGAAACCCAGTTTTGGCTTTGGCTAATCTTGGAAAATGCAGTCCCCTAATATGTCTTTTAGATAGCTACAGAGCCTTTTTTTTTTTAAGTTTCAAAACTGTTAAGTCCAGATGAAAATTTCTCTCAAACAGACCAAATTTCTTACGTACAAACACTCACGGGCATGCACTTTTATAACATGCAAAGGCAGATGTGAACGAGGCCGGCGACAGTCATGCTAACATGCTGCCTTACAGGGCTCATCCCTACAAGCCCTGTGGGATCTTATTCCACAGTTAAGGAAGCAAACTTAACGAGACACATCTGCCCAGACACATGGACTCCTCAGTAGGTGCAGGTAGTACAAGGAGGACCTTGTCTCTACCATTACCTCCCCGCCTTCTCACACGTTTCCACGGCTGCTCCTGTTTTATCAGCTGATCATAAGATCATAGACAATAGTGCTGCTTCTCATATTTATGCCTCCTCTTCACACCTGGATTAAATCCTCACCAACAGGAATCCTGCACCCCAAAACGGAAGGCAGAATTCAAACTCAAAGCCTCTCCAATAGCCAGAACACACAGGCAAACCAGGCTCTACTCAGTCAGATACACCCAGGCCAGGTTACCATTTGCAAGTCTGAGCAACATGCGGAACCAAGAATAATCAAAGAATTAAAATTCAAAGGTCAGATAAACAAGAAAAACCTAGATGGGGCCAAGAAAATAAAGAAAAGGTCTACGTATTTGAAAAGAAATGACTAATCAAAGCAAACTTGTTTATGTTCTGTCTGGATGGAAGGGACTGATAGGAACATGCCTCTTCGATAATCTCACTGGCATTGAACTATTTGAAAAGGGAACTTACCAGAAGGCAGAATTAACTCCATGGTTTCATCATCATATTCCAGGGGCTTTTCTGAGGATAATTCCTCAGTCTCATCAGGGTCCTCGCCTTCCTTATGGTCTGGATAGCTACTCCTGTAGCAATGAAAAATCATTAATAAACACCTCAAATTTAACTGACACGCAAAAATCGTGCTTCCCAATGTGGAAAACCCACCACCCACTTAAGTGGGGAGTGCAAGGAGGAACAGCAGCAGAGATTACAAACTGAAAGTTTTGGAGCGACAACAACTTTGTGGCATTTTCTCTGTATGAAAGTGTACAAATGGTCTATGAACTAAAAATGAATCGCAGGCATAAATGTAACACAACTTTGTAAAAACTCTACGGTAACAAAGGAGACAACCTACATGACTTAGGTGTGGTTCAAGTGGTAAATTTTTTAGCATGACACCAAAGGCATAACCCATGAAAGAAATAACCAACAAGCTGGACTTCATTAAAATTAAGAATGGGGCCTCCCTGGTGGCGCAAAGGGTTAAGCACCACACTATGAAGAAATCCGCAGCTTCTGCGGCACGAGTTCGATCCCTGGCCGGCCAGGGAGCAGCCCACATGGCGCAGCAGACCTCTCCTGGCTTGCCCACTGCTCCCCTCAGCAGTGTACTTCGGTCAGTCTGCCTGTTCCGTTCCCCACTCTGTCTCTGGTGGATCCTCTCACTCCCCTGCATCTCTGGCCTGTACCCCAACTCTTGTATGCATTAAAAAATAAATCTTTAAAAAAATAAAAAATAAAATAAAGAACGTCTGCTCTGTAAAAAAACAATGTGAAGAAAATTAAAAGACAAGTCACTGACTGGAAAAAAATATGTATAGAAAACACATATGATAAAAGACTGTTATCCAAAATATATAATGAAATCTTAAAACTCAGTAAGAAACCAAACAATCCTAAGAAGTGGGTCAACCACCTTAACCGGCACACAGATGAGAAATAAGCACTGCAAAAGATGTTCCACGTTATATTTCATCAGAGAAATGAAAATTAAACAATGAGCTACCACTTACCCCCAATTAGGATGACCAAAGTCCACACAAAAATCTGAACATAAATGTTTAGAAGAGTTTTAGTCATTAACTGCCCACATGTGCAAGCAACCAAGATGGCCTTCAGTAGGTGAACGGGTAAATGAATATTTTTCAAACCAAAAAGGACTGAGTTATCAAGAACCAGTCTGAAAAGGGCTACATACTGTATTACTTTAACTAGATGACATTCTAGAAAAGGCAAAATATGGAAACAGAAAAGTCAGTGAAAAGATCAGTGGTTACCAGGGACTGGGGTGGAGGAAGGGCGTGATCACGAGACAGAGCACAGGGGAGCCTTAGGGTAATGAAACTAATCTGCATGAGACTACAAAGGTGGATACACATCATTATACACCTGTCCAAACCCACAGAACAGACACCATCCACCTGTCATCTCTTGATGGAGTATATATGATGGAGTTTGGGTGATAGGATTAAGTGTATACAGGTTCATCAATTGTAACAAATGCACTATAGGCAGGAGAGTATAATGAGGGAGTCTAAGCTTGGGATTCTGGGAACCGAGAATTTATG
>NW_023605372.1:0-49522 GCF_014898055.3 Talpa occidentalis | reverse complement strand
AAATATTTCCTAAAACATGGATTTTAAAAACTAACTGCACTGGCTACTACCAGGTGTTTCTTGAAAGGGAAGAAAAAAAAAGCATGAAGTAACTAAGATCAGGGAACACTGGGTTAAACAAATGGGTTTCTGTAGTACAGGATATCTTAGAGTCTCTAAAAACTTACATGCTTACAGATCTGTAAAACACAAATGTAGAATATAACATTTCCCTAATCTCTTTGAACACAACTCTCTTTTGACACTGTTCTGCAAACTGAGTCTATGAAAGGATGGTCTGCAGCTCAGTGCACAACAAAGTGACCTCGTCCCTCCCATGAGGCCAAGCCCTGGCTTCCCTTTTACAGCAAGGCAGCCCTTTACCCCTGTGTTCTTTACTTTAAAAATGATCCCTACACCAGTAGTGACTTTCTCGGAAATAAACTTAGCTAGATATATGCAAAGTCTCTCAGTTTGGGGATAGTTAAGATAAACCACTGGGATAGGAAGAAAACATTAGAATTTCCATTTAAAAATTCTTTTTTTTACATGATTTGATAAATTTGTGTATGTGTATAAATTTAAAATGTGCCCAAAATTCATTTATAAATATTATTACAATAATATTTACATATAAATAGTATACATTACATATTATATAGTATATATTGTATATAAATAATATGTTCAAGATATTATGTAGTGATACAATAAGTATATGTAATGTATATCAAATATAGTTAATAATATAGGGTTATATATTATGCATGTGTAAGTATTTATATAATTTAATTAATATCTTTATCTAATATTTATTTTGTATATAATATTAATAATTACATGTAACACTGAAATAGTAACAATGCATTTAATTTGCAGATGATTTTACATATATTACACTGTGTGTGTATGTGTATATACATATATGTCCCACATCTCATATGTAATATTGAGGGAAGTCACTTAGCCACACGTATGCAAAGCTTTTAATTTCTTTATATTCTTTGGGACAGAAATTTCACTTCTTATAATGTATCCAGTTTATACTAAGGAAAAAATCTTGCATATGTACAAATATTTAACTCCATGAATATTCATCACATAACTGCTTTTACTTGTAAGAATGAAAAACAGTCCAAATATCCAACAAGTGGAGACTGGTTACATAAACCATGGAATATCAAGTAAACAATCATAACATTAAAAATTGCATAGCAGTAAATTACGCAATTGCCTGCGGGTGGAGAAATTTTGATTTTGTAAGTCAAAAAAGCAGATCACCATAGGTTACTGAGTTCATATGTCCAGAAGAAAGGACTGGAATGATGGACAGCTTACAGTAGTGATTGGTCTTAGTGATAAAGGGAAACATTTATTTTCTTTGTTTCCCTAACTTTTGTACAATAAGTTTATATTTTTGAACAAGCATTACATTCAGAACTTCAAAATTTGATAACTGTAAAGAAGTAGATAGTAACAGTCTTCTTCCCAGAAGTCAGTTCTGCTCTTGACAAGTACCCAAAGATACTGGTTACCTGTGTATCTTTCCAAGGATCTGTTGTGTGGATGAAATTTGTACATATACATACATTCTTTTTAACCATTATTATACAAATAGCCTCAAATATTATTGTTTCATAATTGCTATATTGAATAATCTTGCACACCTATCATTTCACCAATGTGGGAATATATCCATAGGACACATTCTGAAAAGTGGAATTGCTGGATCAAAGGAAATAACAATTTGTCATTTAAATAAATACTACCCTATTCCCTCTGAGGTTGTGAAAAAAAATCTTATGGTTTCTTGGTTTCTTCCAGTTGGAGCTTTTTACATTTTAACTTTGAGTCATTTTAATTTATCCTAGCCTGATAAATAACTTAATAAGAAAAACAAATTATTTAAAATATTATAGTCCTTACTCGTGGAAATTCAAGTGCCAGTTGTCCCCATCTGTTCCATCACAGGATCTAGATGCAAATAAGGACAACTTGCAAAGGTTCAGCTTACACAGCAGATGAGTAACACAGTCAGACCTCTGCTGTGAGCAGGGTTACTTGCTTCCAGAATCACATTGTAGTGAAGAGGGAAGTCCTGAGAACTTTATTTCCACCATCAAGAGAATTTTTCAGCTCAATAGAACTCAAGTCCTTGTGTGGATTTTCCTTTCAAAATATTGTACGTTGCTTTCATCGTTTAAATAAAAAGAGGTGGTCTCTCCTGCAGTAGTGAGGTATGTGGATATGGGTTGCATGAATTTGTGTGTGACAATGTGAGCTCATGTAGGAAAAGAACACATTTTATTCCTGCAGAGATTGTGTAGGCCAGTTGCACTGCCGAACCTAAGCAGCTGTACTGAAATGTCAGACGGATTTGTGCAGCTGACTCAAGTTGCCAAAAAGAGAGCAGCGTAGTAGTTCCATAAATTGACCCTATCCAGCCAAGTCCTGCTTAATATAGAGATTGCATGAGCTGAGCTGTAGTCACTCCTCGCTGCTCAGCAAGCACCAGTTCTTGGAGGAGGGAATTCTCTCAAGGTGGTGTTAACTCAGGACACTTGTTAACTAGGGAAACTTCTTAAGAATTTTAAAAAAATAATAACTATCTCTTATTGTATTTCCTTCTTTAGTAAGACAGAAAAATATAGAAAAAAAATCATGTCAGAACACAGCAGGAATTTAGATCAAGAAGACCTCTTTGGTGGAGAGATTGATGAAGATGAAATCTTGGCCAACTTGTCCCCTGAAGAGCTGAAAGAACTACAATCAGAAATGGAAGTCATGGCCCCTGACCCCAGGCTTCCTGTGGGAATGATTCAGAAAGATCAAACTGAGAAACCACCAACTGGAAACTTTGACCATAAGTCTCTTGTTGATTATATGTATTTGCAAAAGGCATCCAGACGCATGACGGAAGACGAACGTGTTCCTCTCACCTTTGTGGCATCCAAGGTAACTAGGGATTTGTGCCCTACAGAGAAATGGTGCTGGAGCTGTCAGGTACCTTTGTTGTAACTGCCATTCCTCAAGATTCCATGTTTTTGTCTTGTTTTGCTTCCACTTGTAGATTAAATCATAATATTTAATCCTACTATAGATTGGAACTTTCTGAAACACTTGATTTAGTTGTATGAGAAAGTTTGCAATTTCTTGCAAATGTCTTTTTAAAAAAATTCTATGGATTTGCAATGCAGGAAAGTCTGTATTCTATAGTTAACTTAATGAGTTAACTCACAACCAGAAGCAGTTGTTGCTTTGGCTTGTTTGTTTGTTTGCACATAGGCCCCTTTAAGGAGCGGTATCCTCTCTAACATCTGAAGCTCTCTTTTGGACCATGTATATATATACCCATATAGATGCAAAATTTTATATACAATTTCAAGGGTGTCACAGTCCCTCTAAAGGCCAGCCACACATCCTACAATTACACCAAGTCAAAATAACTGAAAATATCTAATATCCCCACAGCACATTGGATATGAGTGATAACATTTAGAAATTGATAGCTATAAAACAGTTTTAAAAATAGTGCTTTCTTAAATGTTCTTTTTTTCCTTTATTGAGATAACATTGGCTTACAACACTGTATATGATTTAGGGGAATAGGTTCATGCCTCCTCAAATGGACACTACTGCCCATTTCCCACCATTCTCTGAGAACTGGAACTGTGGTTGGTTGAATCTATGAACTTATTATATGTCAGCAATTTTTTAATGTCTCATTTTAAAATGACTTAGCAAAAAAGGAGACAGAAATCCAAGGTTAATTCTCTTTTGTTCATGTCTGCTGATAAAGATGTATCTTGTCACATTACTATCTCACTGGTTATAATTAAAGAAAGTTGTAAACTGGTTTCTGGGTCAAGGGAGTTTAAACATGTACTAAGCACCACAAAATAAAAATTGCTGGCTAGATCAGGTTATAGTTGAAGGGAAAATTTGCAGATATTTTACATTTTCAGTGAAAAACAATTCTATATGAATACAAATTTCCTGGGGGGGTGGGGATTGAGGGTCATTTTTAACACTTATTATAACTAATGTGTGTGAATTAAACAGCTTGATGGTTGGCTCCACCTGCTGGAACAGATGAGAAATGCAGTGGTGAAGGCTTTAGAAGGTTAAGCTTTGTCAATTCTCAAGTCCTGCTTATGTTATGAACAGTAAGGTCAAGTTCTTGCTCTGATGAACCTGTGTCCCAAATTGCTACAATATCTTTCAAACACATTTATGAGGTACCCATACTTTATAGGAAAGCATACTAATTGATGAGCAAGAATCTAATAAACTGTCATTTTCTTTTTCAGTCTAAGCAATTGTTTTAAAATTTCTGTGTGATCTTGTCCCCTTTTGTGGCTGACACTGCCTTCTAAGTAATTTCCTACCAAAGAAACCATTCTAGTGAGTCTGCCCTAGAAGTAATCAGGGCATCTTTAACTGACCAAAGGAGACAAAGTCAAGGTTTTGGTATGTTCCAAAATATCAAACTGCTCTAATTTCCTACACAATATGTTTAATATTGACATCATACTAGATTAGCAAGCACTTTTGGAATGTAAACTTTACTTAGGACAATAAGAAAATTATTGTATGTATAACCTAGGACTATTAAATGTAAAGATGTCTATTCCACCACATACAAAGCAAATTTCAATGTATTTATAGCTCCATAAGATTGTCAAGACAAATAATTTCAACTGCTACTGAATGTAGCTATTAAAATAAGCAATACAGAATCTCAGAACAAAATTAACTTGGTTTCATCTTACTAGATGAGACAAACACAGTTAAAAATGTGTACTTGTGTGTATATCTTAAAATTTTATTTTTATGTGCTTGTATTTGCTCACAAAACTAATGTGCATATTCAATTCTTTAAAAAAAAAAAAGTCAAACACAACAGAGTTGTATAATGCAAAAAGTGAAAAATCTTCCTCCTCAGTTGTCTTAATAATTATCTTTCTTCTCTAGAGATAACTACTAATTTGACAACTAATACAACAGACTTTTTTTCTATTCATTTATAAGCTTTTCTATATTATAAATATATTTATACACACATACACAAATAGGGTATAGTGTATTGTGTACTTATATATATACACACATATGCACAAAAAGATACTATATATACAGTCTATTTGCTTTTTTCCCTTAATAATAAATATTTGTGTTATTTCCAGTAGGTATTGCTTTGCTTCACATTTTGTCCCTGCTGTGTATTCTAATCCCATAACCCTTTCTTTTAGGAAAACACTCCAAAGAAGCATGAAGAAATAGACAAAGGTAATAAAAATATGTCCCAGTATTTAAAAGAAAAACTCAATAATGAAATTATTGCAAATAAAAGAGAATCAAAGGGAGGCAACAATATCCAAGAAACAGATAATGATGGTGAAGATGATGATGATGATGATGATGATGATGATGAAGAAGAAGAAGAAGAAGATGATGATGATGAAGAAGATGAAGATGATGAAGGAGAAGATACTAGTGAAGAGAGTGATGAAAAAATAAAAAGAGAAGAGGAATGTGAAATAAAAGAGAAAATCAGAAATGGTGAAAGAAACTGCCAACAGGTAATCAATAAATCATTTGAAAACCAGAAAGACAAACCAGAGGCACAAGAAAAAAGTGAGAGAAAAATATCAAAGTTAGATCCTAAGAAGTTAACTCTTGATACCAGTTTTTTGAAGGTAAGTGCAAGGCCTTCAGGAAACCAAACAGACCTGGATGGGAGCTTGAGGCGGGTTAGACAAAATGATCCTGACATGAAGGAACTCAACCTGAACAACATTGAAAACATCCCCAAAGAAATGTTGCTGGACTTTGTCAATGCAATGAAGAAAAACAAACACATCAAAACCTTCAGTTTAGCAAATGTGGGTGCAGATGAGAATGTAGCGTTTGCCTTGGCTAACATGTTGCGTGAAAATAGGAGTATAACGACTCTCAACATCGAGTCTAATTTCATCACAGGTAAAGGAATCGTGGCCATCATGAGGTGTCTCCAGTTCAATGAGACACTAACTGAACTTCGGTTTCACAATCAGAGGCACATGTTGGGTCACCATGCTGAAATGGAAATCTCTAGGCTTTTGAAGGCAAATAACACTCTCCTGAAGATGGGCTACCATTTTGAACTTCCAGGTCCGAGAATGGTGGTAACCAATCTGCTCACCAGAAACCAGGATAAACAAAGGCAGAAAAGACAAGAAGAACAGAAACAGCAGCAACTCAAAGAGCAGAGAAAGTTAATAGCCATGTTGGAGAATGGGTTGGGGCTGCCACCTGGGATGTGGGAGATGTTGGGGGGACCTATGCCAGATTCTAGAATGCAGGAGTTACTCCAACCTTCTCAACCAGCTAACACTCAAGCAAGAAGAAATGAAATGATGAAAAAGCCATCACAGCCTCCACAGTACAGGACAGACCCGGACTCCTTCCGGGTGGTGAAGGTGAAGAGGATCCAGCGCAAATCTCGAATGCCAGAGGCCAGAGACCCCCAGGAGAAAACCAACCTCAAAGACGTGATCAAAACACTCAAACCAGTGCCGAAAAATAGGCCACCCCCGCTGGTGGAAATCACTCCCAGAGATCAGCTCTTGAATGACATTCGTCACAGCAACGTGGCCTATCTTAAACCTGTAAGTAGAAGGAGGGAGAAACGGTGAGCCAGCACATGAAATGCATCCCAGCTCCAGTCCCTGTTCATTTTAACACCAGGATAGTCTCACTAATTGTGACTAACTGGGTAAAGCCAGTCAGCATTACTAGTTATCCTGGTTATCTCCCAAGATAAACATCTGTATCACTTCTGTAACAACAATATTAACAACTAACACTTACTGGGCATTTACTGTAGCGTCATTATATGAATTACATCATATAATCATCTTAACAACTCTTAAGATTTTATAAATAGAAACTGAGGTTTATCTTATCTATTCCCTATCCTCACACCATCCCAGCCGCACAGAACTGACAGTCAAAGGTCTCCAGAAAACTGCTGTGAGGGGTAAATAAGAAAAAGGCCTAACTGGGTCAGTCTTTCGTAGATTAATTGTGGGCTTCCAAACTTCTTAAAAGTAATTAGTCCTTTTTTAGTAGATGGACAGAGACTATTTGCAATTGCATTTATATTTTTCACTTTTTAGGTCCAGAAATGGTAAGCTTCAGGTTAGTATCTCCATGAATTAATAGAATTCTAGACTATTTTACTATTGTTTTCACTGTGATAGTTACTGTGATTCACTGGTTACTGCTCCTGATAGGTGAAAATGTTCTAGTCTTTTCTGGTTACTTTGCAGAAATAAATTTTTTTCTATTATGATATTTATGAGAAGTGTGCATCCAAAGGTAGTTGATAATTAACTATTAAACTAAATCTAGTAGGCAGTTTAGCCAAGAGATTACTCAACAAAATGTCAATAAATTATTTCATCAGAGTAACAATTTTTTTCAAGATGCTTTAAGCAACTTTCTGTATAAGCTTATTCTTTTGTTTTAAAGAGTTTTATAGGAGGAAGAAGACCTTTAGTAATTCATATAGAGTGACTTCCAGAATATAGTGTTAAATGGAAAAGCAAAGTGCAAACACATTATCTATAGTGTGCTACCTGGTATGGTGCTAGCATATTACATGGGTGATTCAAGTACACACGCACATACATACACACACAAAAGACATCACTGGCACCAAAACCTGGAGGCCCAAAAATATAGGGCTTTAAAGTATAAAATAATTGTTACTTATTCACATATTTGGGACAGCCCTTATTCACATATGTCTGCCCTTCATTCCCATATCCTAGTATTACAGAATTGACAGCATTCCATTCTTCCAAATCAAAGATGACTTTCTTCTGCTATTTAGAGGGACTCTGGCACAGGACCAGTGAAAGAACACTAGAGGTCACATGAGGTCAAGCCAGAGTCCCTTGTCTGCCCTTGGGCACATGGTCAAGACTTTCTGCACCTGCTCTTCCACAGGCAGCCAGAACTCATAGGGGGTGGATTGGGGTGTTGTTTTGAGAGACACTAGCTCTATCATTTCTGTAACTTGTCATCAGTAAAGCATATGCAAGCTCCCTGGGTGCCTGTATCATTAAAAATAGCAGTCTGAAAAGAATGAAGAGAAGTCTTTTTAAAATCTACATTAAAGGAGACACAAGGATTCAGACCAGAAAGAGAATGAAGTATCAAAGGATCATCTAACCCAACACAGCCTTCTGAGGGAATATTCTGCTGTGTAAGTCCTTCCCTGGAGTCTTTATCACTTATTTATTAATGCAACAAATATTTACATGGTGCTCAAAAGTGTGAGGCCCCCTCAGAAGGGTCAGGGGCTTCAGTGCTTAATGAGACACGTATAGTCTTGACCTCACAGAGCTTACAATGTTGGTTTTATCATTTTCGTGGTTATGACTCTCTGCCTTTTAATCAACTGAGAACACTTTGGTTTTGAGTCCAAATCCTAGAATAAAAGATCAAAGTAATTTCATGATGATAACCACAGAAATGCAATGCCCTAGTAAGTTCTACGTTTTTCGTCTATAATCAATTCTAAAAGGTTACCAATTTTAAGATGTTTCTTTGCTTTTAATGTCCACTAAGAAAGAAAAGCATGCACTACAGTAAAGGCTGCATGAATTTGGCATGATGGTCTTGCATATCAGCCTCTGCTTTGAAATCTCTTTCATCTAGTCCAAGGGATTAACAGTTTCTCCTGCTTTCATTTGCCTGGCTTGAATGGTGAGAACCATCTCTTTGTATGTACCTCAGATCCAAAATATCACACAAATTCATGCACATAATCTTGAGAAAAATGTGAAACCCATGATTTCATTGATGACAATTCACTTCTCTAAGAGCAATCTGCTTCCTGTTGTTCATTTTTGTGCTGGCTGCATACGCAATAAAAATCTGCTTTAATGCTGAATCATAGTGTAATCTTTTAAATGAGTTTTTAAATTTTTTTATTTTGATGTCATCTTGGATTTCTAGAAATTCAAAAATAGTACAAAGAATTCTTATATACCCATAACATTGTGCCACATTTGCTTTATCATTCATTAAAAGATATTTTAAATCGCACTGCAATTGTATGGGGAATATAACCAAAATGAAAATACATACATTGTGCAAAAAATGAAAAATGATGTAAGAGCTATATAAAATAAAATATTAAAAAAATAAAGAGTGAATTATAGGAAAAAAATGAATGCACTGCATCTGCCTGTACATGGTTCCAGTGGGACACACAGCTCAATTGTCATGCTAACAGTGTGAAAGGGTAACGTGTGTTCCTGCCTGCACCTGTAGCCAGCTGTTGTAATGCAACATGGATTGAAAGGTGCTTTCTGATTTCAGAGCTGTTGGAAAACATCAAAATTGTGCATCTTAAATTCAACGAAATACTGTAAATGATATCAGTGGTGATATTACAAAATTCCAGCAGCAAGAAATACTTTTGGCCAGAAAATTAAGTCACAAGCATGTTCACCTAGGGAGATAAAATTAAAGAGTTTGGGGATTTTCCCCTCACATACACTGGGGAACAGAGAAGCCCTCCAAACCCCTAGATTTTCAAGTATGAGGTTAAAATTAAAATAAAATTTTGAAATCTTGTGATTTTTTTAATTGATGTACCTAACTAAAATGTTAAGTATAAACTAAATGTATAAGTACAAAATCATACTTATAAATCATTCTTAGAAATTTAAACAGTAAAAAAACATTAGTTTTTCCTCTCATGGATGTGAAAATACTCTATTTGTGTTAAGAGCACATCTCCTTAAGCAGTTTATATTTTTTAATTGTATATTTTTTTCATTTTAATGTTTTTCCCTTTTACTCAATGCTTTCGGATTGAGGTCCCTAAACTAAAGTTGCTAGCAAAGAGTAAAGGAAAATCTCTATACTTGCTTGGCTCAAATGCTATCTTCTCCAAAAAATTGCCTGTTTAATTCAGTTCAGGAGAGATGTAATCTGTGAACCAGGTATTCAAAACTGGTAGACTATAGGAAAAATATGCAGGCCTGGTTTTTTTGGTTTTATTATTATATATATTTTTAAATATCACATGAAAACATCCAGATGGCTGGTATCCCCTGAAACATCAGCTTGAGTCACATTGGGCTTATATTTATTTGCATGATACAAATTTGCTATATCAGTGTATTAAACTTCTTCTTCAGGCAATGTATTCTTGGTAATGGACTCTCCAGTTTTTGTTTTTAAGAATATTTGATTTTACAGATAAATTAAATGATTACATATCATATATGTAAGTAAGCAAGAAGTTTCCTTTTTATTTATTTTTTTAAATAGTGATTTATGATTTTAAATAGTAGATTTATGCTACTCCTCTTTTTACCAGTGACCTTTCCTGCCAGCTTGGTTATGTTTTAAATGAGTCACCACATCTGGGTTTACTATTTTGGGTCAGGGTCACATATTTTTATGATTTTTATTATTTTTGAATCCTTCCTTGTATATATCAAAACATACAGAAAATGACATTTTTTTTCCATTCATTAATGCAAAGAACAGTTTTTAATTATTTATTACAGCTTTGGAGTTGTTATAAATACTTGGTATGATACTTTGTATTCATCAATGCTCTCTGAGGGAAGGCTACTAAGATTATATCTAACACCCCTTCCTTCGTGAAAGTCTGGCTCTTGGGAGGGAGAGGGTAAGAGGCACATGCCGACCCTTTGCTGTGAAGGCGGTACACACAGAAGCACATCAAAGGTCCTTTCTGGTGGGCACGGTATTAGAAAGCCTTCCCAGCCAAAAGTCATGGGCAGAAAACTAGCTGTTCGAGGAGCCATAGCAGATGGTCAAAATGGTTCTCACATCAGCAGGTGGATACGAGAAACAGAAGGGGAAATACTCTTAGTCATGACTGAATAAACTTTGAGTGTCCTCTGGACTTCCTTGGTGTTCTCTGAAAGATACTTGCATGATGATGAGTCACCCTCCCAAGATACAACACCATTTGAGATTCTTTAAGAATTTGCTTTATCTTTAAGTTGTTCCTATGAAGCAAAGCTATAAAGTGGATTTGCAATCAGATTTATGCTACTCTTCTGTAATCTTTTTGCTCTTGGGAGTTCCTCAATTAATATTTTAACATTTTAATAAGTCTAAAATTAGGAGTGTGCTTCAAAGAGGAAAGCCCAGTTTTGAAAGGAACATATTATTATATTCTTGAGGTAGTCCTTTTGGTTATGTTTTAGTGGTAACGGTATAAGAACTAAAATGAGGCAGATCTGGGTTTAAATCCTGCTCTGCTACTTCCAATTTGTGTGACCTTAAGTAAATTTCTTACCCTCTCTGAGCTTCTTCCGTGCTTATAAGGCTTTTTTTTTTTTGAAAGATTTATTTATGCATACAAGAACTGGGGTACAGGCCAGAGGTTCGGGGACTGAGAGGATCCATCAGAGACAGAGTGGGGAACAGAACAGGCAGAATGACTGAAATACACTGCTGACAGGAGCAGTGGGCAAGCCAGGAGAGGTCTGCTGCGCCATGTGGGCAGCTCCTGGCCAGGGATCGAACCCCGCGCTGCAGGGACTGTGGACAGCCTCACAGGCTGCATCTCAAGCCCCTGTGCCACTAGGGAGGCCCCCTGCTTATAAGGCTTTTGTTAAATAAAGTGAGAAAATGGTTTAAAAATAGGTTAATGTTGATTACAAAATTTCATGATATTATGTAATCCCAAACAGTCCTGTGATTTAGATTTTACAGCAGGCAAAATTGATGTCCAACACCTCATAGTAAGTGCTAAATTAGGACTTGAGCCCAGGCAGACTCAACACCCCCCTTGTTTCTGGGATGGGCTTCCCTGTGTACCTCAAACCGTGGTGTCCATCCCTGGCCTCAGTAAATGCCCAGTAAATGGTGGCTGTAGTTGTCAGCATGTATTTTCTCATAATCTGAGGGGGGCTCTCTGGCTAGAATTTCGAATCCGTTCTTCATTCTTTGAGACATAGAAACTTTGTAAATTTTGTTGTAAATTTGTTAAATTCCCAGTATTAATTTTCCCCTTTCCTTCAAACCACAGGTGCAACTGCCAAAAGAACTAGAATGAGAGGCAACAGACTAATCTAGAAGAACAAGAAATTGAAATTATGACTGCTTTAGCACTTCAAGACAACTTCAGCAGCATTATTTGTGATTTCTGGTGGCAGAACTGGGACAAAGTTGACATCTGATGGGGGCATTTTGTACAAGATGGGATGCTTGACCTATGACAAAATAGGAACTGAAGAGGAAAGGGGATAGAAGTAAAATATTAATACCAGGGGCAACATTTTCTACGTCTAATAAGCTTGAGTGGCTTAGGTGACATTAAGAATACTGCTTCAAGCAACAGGAATTATAAAATATTGCTTTACTGTTTATCTTCTAAATAATGATAAACACTATAAAGGTGTCAACTATTAATTCCTCCCCCCTTTTTTGTCCTTCCACTTTCCCCGCTGTAATTCATCACAGTGTCTTATAATTAAAAAAAAAAATAATGTTTCATTCTGCAGATATGTGAAGTGGGAATTGAACCCCAGGACTTTCTGATGCTTTGAAATTGAAGAAATGTAAGCTCTTTCCTGGAGAATCAATTGAGATTTCCTTTTGAACCCTGCCTGGCTTTCTCTCGGCCATCCCCCCAGTGTTTTGGGGTAAACTTGTAGGGCATCTCTGAAAAATAGAATGCGTAAGCCATTGGGCTTGGAAAATTAGTTTCCAAAAAATGGCACACAGAATAAAACCCGGCATATATAGTAAATCTTCTATTTCTGTATGTGTTGGGACAAGGCTCTTTTTAGAAAAATTTTATATATTGAGAAGCTATTGGTTTTAACTACTTTTGTTTGTAAGTCTGAATTTAATCTTGTGCCTTTCCTCAAAAATCTAAAGAAAACTTGCTACAGAAGTAAACTTAAATCCTTTTCTTCTCATTCAAGATCCTCCACACTTAGTTCCATTTTACTAATCAATGTTTATTTACCACAAATCATTTATAGTTCTCTTGATAAAACAGCCTCATGTACACCCCATGCCTTTGTGCTCACTGACCCTTCTGTTGGCACCCCCAGAGACTTCCCTCCTGCTGTTTACAGAAGTCCTGCCCCATCTTCAAATCCAGGTCAAGTCCTAATCCTCCACAGAAAGCTCCCAGACAACTCCAAGCTAGTGTCCTTTCCTCCTTCCAGGTATACCGAGAGTCCTTAGTTACCTGGGCTAGTCACTGGGCGCACAGAATTTGAAATTTTATAGAGAAATGGCATGAATACTAGAAATTAGGAGATCCTGATTTGGTTGCCTCTCTTCTTTACCTGAGTAATCGATGCCTGCCTTGTTTTTCCTTTTAGATAATCCCATGTGGCTCATAGCACAACAGGCTGGAAGAAAAAATGGGTCTCATGGGGACAAACCTAGAACAATACATTTTTTGGAAGGACAAGCCATGGGAAAGAAATATGGTTTTTCTATTTTTAAAGATAATTTAGTGTGTATAAAAGTACTCAAATTTATAGTTTTTAAACAAGTAACTAACATTAGAATAGTCAATGCCTGAATTTTGCTTTCTCCTCCTTTACTATTTCTATAAAATGTATACAAAGCAGGATAGTTGAGAAAGGGTTGCAATAAATAAAACTTTTTAAAAGTTTAGTATACTCTATATCTATATCTAAGAGGCTAAGCTCTGAAAGGATAAAAACACACTATACATGCTTAAAAGCTTGTGTGTATTAATAGTTGAAATTTTGGAAAACCCTTACTTAACAGTCACACTGTTAAAAGTCAGCAATCTCAAGAAGTCCAGAAAGAGAACTTTAATCTTATAAGTGCAAAAAGAATTATACAAACCCATAACTTATTGCCTCAATTCCCTGCTGTCCAAAAGTAGAACACTGCTATTTGGTATGACTGGAAGGTTTTATTTTGGGGAATTTGGAAAGTCTATGGCCATTACTTCATACAAAAAATATTTTATGCATTTCAAGATGCAAAAAAAAAAAAAAAATAACCTATCAAACCATACCAAGTAGGGAAATTCTTTTTGGATATCTGGGCAAAAGGTGGGCCGGTTTTATCAAGACAGGCAAAGTAGCTCAACATTATGCTATTTCTATCCACCCTCTTCCACCCTAAATATCTTAGCTGAAGACTTTGTTTTTAAAATGCAATGAATTATTGCATTCCTATGCTACATTTTTCTATTGTCATCCTTGCCACTGGATAATAATTGTAATGAGTATTTTTTAATTCAAATTGTCACTTTTCCCCATTAATTAGTCTACAAAATTCACCATATAAAACATAGGGGGGGCTAAAATGTGTATAAACCCAAGTAGGTTTAAAAAGGGATCCCACTGGAATTTAATTTTATTCTGGCTGGAAATTAATAAAGTACTGTGATTTTATTAACAGTATTTGAAAAACAAGCTGAGTATTTGCTGTATATCATCATTATAAGGTAGTCACTAAGTTTCTCAGATACTTAACACAGAGGTGCATTAAATAAAGTCTCACAAAAAAACGTCTTTCATAAATTTTATTCTTCATATTTGGGTAAGGACACAAATTCCAGACCATGTCTGTGAAATTATGGTGATCCCACTGTGCTAGAGATGGAGGCTGCAGGTTGGCCAAGAAATCAAAAGACAAGAAAAATCAGGAGCAGCACATGCTGTTGCTTCTTATTCTAGGACATCCAGAAGGTGCCTTCAGTAAGTGCTGCTCCAATTGTCTCCGTAAATCAATGTCAGAGAAACCTAAATGTTTTCTATTCATTTATGAAATCACTCAATTGGCAAGCAAAACATTTTGTATAATCTATTTCTAAATACATGGGAAATAAAGGAAGACTGCAACAAAATAAACCCATGCTATCTTAATTCTAATGTCTAGCTATAAAAACATATGCTATCTGAAACTTTTGTGAATCAGCAGAAGCTGGGGATCATTCCCTTTTTCATTCCCATTTTTACAAGTCTTTTTGCTTGGTTAGCTAGAGATGTTTTTCAGATTTCAAAAGAACAATATTTATTGTCCTCTTTGTGCCCCTAAGCCATTAATAAATATATACATTCAGCTTCTTTCTAAATGTTCCAGTTAAAACAATGAAAAAACATGGGAAACAATATCTTAGACACCCTTTTGTCATTAGAACAACAAAAATTGTGTAATATAAACAGAACTCAAGGTTTGTTTTATTTTTTCGTTTTTCAACAAGACTGTCAAGATTACGGGTTACATAGCTTTAGCCTCCTTAAAGAAGGTAACATTGTTTGCAACGAATACCTTCCTCAAGAAAACACATTACTGTTTCAAAAACTTACAAAAATTTGACAAAATAGTCTACTCAACAGCTATCTTTGTATTTGTAAACAAAATATAAACTGGTTTATCCAGTTTTCACTGCACATCAAACAGGCGGCCAAATGACAAAAATCACCTTTGATTTTACACACAAAACTCATTTATATCCCACCTATTATCATCATAGGGAATATTTTTGGAGGATGCCAGAGGGGATTAAAACAGCCCAATGCATGACATAATCCACATTAACAGTCTTCTTTTATTCACATTGCCTTGATACTGTACAATTACCTTTTTCCTACTGAACAACAGAGTTGTTACCATACAATCCACACTTGTTTTATTTTCTTTTATTCCCCTAAAGAAGTATGTGTGAACCACTTTTAGTCAATTTCAGTGACCCCACTTGAAAATTCAGACATCATAATAGGAGGGCAGTTTCTTTCTATTTCTGAGGCCTTCCCTCTGTAACATCAGAGATGTTAAGAGTTTGGCCTCCACATGCATGCTGCCACAGATAGCTCAAAGTATGTGCAGCCCCTATTTCAAGAACACAAATAGAAAGGAGGTTTGGATGTGGGCAAATTGCAACTGGATTTCTGTGGCAGCCCTCTCACGAGCTCAGATTTATTCCTTGACTTTACTGATATACTCGGTGAATTTGGTGATGTTTTCTTCCTGCTGTTCTAGGGCATCCAGAACAATGCCCATTGGCGTCCTCTTCAAACCTATTACCTCCATTTTATTCTCCAGTTTATTCTTGAGGTTTCGAAGTCTCAACGAAGCATGGATGAACATCACTGTAGAGAAGTGAAATATGGTTAGTACCAAAGGAACGAGTATCTCTCCAAATCAACATCATACTTCCTCTCTTCACACTATCAGTAGCTGCCTCAGTTAGCTACAGACCAATTGGTTCTATAATCAAGCTAAATCTTCAAGTGGATTCTTGAAGGTCTTTGTTAAGTCTCACATAAAGTTTTCTTTCTGTGTCAAAGAAAATATTGTATTCAGCAGGGCAAACTATAACCAGGCAGCAACGATCACTTAACACATTGATATCTTTACAAGTGCTACTTAAATGTCCTGATACTCCATGCAAATCAATGTCATTTGAACCTACTACAAACTGACTTGCAGAGTTTTTCAGAAAAGAATTCTTGCTCAATTTGGGGATTATATGTATTGTGAACCCTGCCAGAGGCCTGAGGGTACCAGGTGCCTCTGAGACACAGTGTTTCAAAGTGTTGGATACAGATGAAGAGACACAAATGTAAAGGTTCTATAGCCCAGTGTTCCCCCAAATCTGCTTCACCATTAAGAATTGTCTGTGTATGTTTATTTAGAAAGATTCCCTGGCCCCTCTCCAGGCTCTCCTGAACCAGAACTTTAAAGGGATAAATCTGGGATTCTATATTTTAAATAAGAACCACAGGTAATCTATGCCAGCAATTTTCAAACTTTAGATACAAAACCCAGAGAGCCTGTTAAATAGGCAAATGTCCCATCTGCACAACCCAAAATTTAGATTACAGTAAGGCTCCAGAATGTAAAATTTCCATTAATCACTCTGGGTGATTCTCATCCTGAAAAACACTGATATGCATACTACCTGGAAACGTCCAACCTACACTGGCCATTAGAAACATCTGAGGAGCTTTCTAAAACTACAGGTTGTTTGGGCTGCACTGTGGATCCACAAAATCAAGCCCTCCAAGGGGTGTGGCTGGAAATTCATATTTTTAATAAGTGTCCTGGATGATTCCCACAATCATCAAAGTTTGAGAATCAGTGATCTTGCCTAATTATTTTATAGATGAGTGAACTATAGACCATATAGGAAAATGGATACAAATCACATGACAGTTTCCAGCAGGTCCAGGAAAAGAAACCAAGCCCTTTGGATCTCTACCTATGTTACATTTCATTACACTGGCCTATCTCAGGCTCTGATGTGACAGTTACTAAAGCTAATGGAGCTGTATGTTTATGCAAAAATCACTGAAATACCAAGACTCTAGTGCATAAGAATGTTTTAAAAAGTCTGAATCTGTTTATTGAAATATTTTGTCCATAAGATGTGGTATTCCTCCATATTCTGAGCTTACTCTAACCAAACAGCTGATTTTATTTAAGGCATAAGTGAACATGTGAAATATTATTAAAAGTTAAAGGGATGTTCCAGTTACTTAATTCACTAGAATTTTTATCTGATTTCTGTTGATACAACTGAACTTTTACCTGTTCCTTATTTCAGGCTTCAAGTGTTTGGGATCTCAGCAAACAATGCATGTTAAAAAAAATCGAATTCTCTCAATAAGAATCAGTCATTGGTATTTATATATTCTGGGCTAATTATTCCTACAGACTTACAAAACTTTTGGAACTAATTAAGATCTTTTGCATAATGGAGAGTTAATAGTTTACTTCCAAACTAAAGTATTACCATTGTTGCTATATCAGGATGGTATGAAGGGCAATCTGTTAAAGATTGACAAGAGACTCTAACATGAGGCAAATGTGGAGCCCAATGAAGACTGCCATTTTCTTGCCATATGACTTGAGATTTGTTTTTGTTTTGTTTACTTTGTGTCCCCAGAGGAGCGTCTGGCAAGAACAGGTGCCCACTACACATGTGGGGAATTCACGGACATGAAGCCTGAGTCTTATGTTTCAGAAAACTCTAACAATTTTGTAGACATGTCAACCAATACACATAAACAAGTTCTGTGATGGGATAAATATGGGATTCTATATTTTAAATAAGAACCACAGGTAATCTATGCTAGCAATTTTCAAACGTTATATACAAATCACCCAGAGAGCCTGTTAAATAGGCAAATGTCCCATCTGCACAACCCAAAATGCACAACTCCCACCAAACTGGCCCATCGAACAACTGCACATACATATTTTGTGCTATAAGAAAAGGAGACTGGGCCTCCCCTGGTGGTGCAGTGGTTGAGCGCTGGGTTGCAAGGCTGCCCGCAGCCTCTGAAGCGCCAGTTCGATCCCTGGCCACCGCTGAGGGTCCCACAAGAAAAAAAAAAAGAAAGAAAAAGGAAGACTCAGGTTCACATACGCAGGCACTACTAATTCCCTTCTCTAATGAAGAAACTCAGGCACAGAGATTAGCAAATGATAGAGCTAAGATTCTCACGTCGGCAGTTTGACTCCCACCAAACTGGTCATTGAACAACTGCACCTACATATTTTGTGCTGTAAGAAAAGGAAGACTCAGGTTCACTTACGCAGCAAGGGAAATGTGATGCCAAACACAAAGACCATGACTCCCCCAAACAAGGATATAAGGAAGTAGCTGGCCAGCATGACCACCATGACAAAGGTTGTGGGGTACTGCTTCTTCATCCGCCGGAGGATATCTTTATTGTGGGCTGCCCACACAAAGCCCGTGAACACCAGCACCACCACAATTCCTCCAAGGATCATATTGAAGGGGCTCAGGAACCTGGAACATGAAAAAAGGAGAGAGACTAGGTCATCAGTAGTAATAGCAGGAGGAAGAAGGTGAGGAAGGGGGTAAAAACAAGTACAGAGAAACAGGGCTGCCCTCTCTTCCGAAATTTCATATTAAAACACTTCACTTTCATGAAAGACCTACCTTCGTACCTTTTGTTGCTGTTGCTAAACCAAAATAAATCTTTCAAGACAAAAGCCAAAAATACAAAACTGGAGGTCAGCATTGATTTGGGAGCAGCTAATCTGGAGACATTAGCACCCCAAACAGCAAGTAGGGGCCCTGCCAGACCTCTCGGAAACTACCCAGAACATGTTTTCATCACAGCACCTCTGCTTTTACCATATGCTAATGTTAGCGAAGTTATGTGTGTTATTTGCTATGATTTTGGGGGTCCAGCAAGGCTAAAAAATGTTTCCATGGGAATCCATGGTACTTGCTTCATCACTTTCTGCTATTTGGCTTATGAAAGGTTTCACTAGAGACAGTACTTTCAGACAACAAGGGAAACATTTGTATCTAAACTGTCTCTTTTAATCCTCATCAAGGCACCTAATTCCCTTCTCCAATGAAGAAACTCAGGCACAGAGATGAGCAAATGGTAGAGCTAAGATTCTCAAGTCGGCAGTTTGACTCCCACCAAACTGGACCATCCAGCTCACAAGCAGCCCACAACTTTAAGACTGCAGCCTATTTCGGAGGGTTGTGTTTAGCCTGCATGCATCCTCATTATAATAATCCACATTAGGTTTTATTTTCTTAGTTCTTAGAGCTTATTTAACTTCTCATAGAAGCTGCCACAATAGATGAACATAGAGTAGAAGTCATACAACACCTTCTATGGGTGAGAGCCAGCCTCCAGTCACACTGTTTCATAAGACTTTCTCTTGAATCCCAGTATGGTTTTTTTGTTTTGTTTTTATATATTTTTAATTTTTTACATCATTGTTCATTATTAAACAATATATGCTTCCCCCCCCCACCCCTTCAGGAGTAGTTCCCATAGAGTTTCCTTCACCAACGCACCCGTGCACCATCACCTCAGTTCCCTGTGCTCCTCCCTCCCTCCCTCTGATCCCTCTCCCTCCTCCTCCCCTGCAGGATGTCTCTGGTTTATAATTGTCTGGTTTTGCTTTGTTGTGTTTTGTACTGGTATTATTTTTTTACACTGATGTCTTATTTGGTTCCCCTATATTCCTGCTATAAGTGAAACCATCCAATATTTTTCTTTTTCCTTCTGGCCTATTTCACTGAGCATAATTCCTTCTAGTTCCATCCACATTGCTACGAATGGCATGAGTTTATCTTTTCTGATTGCTGAGTAATATTCCATTGTATATATATATGCCACATCTTCTTGATCCAGTCATCTATTTTTGGGCATTTGGGTTATTTCCAGGTTTTACCTATTGCAAATAGTGCTGCAATAAACATAGGTGTACAGGTGTTCTTTTGAATAAATGTCTCTGTGTCCTTTAGGTAGATCCCTAGGAGTGGAATTGCCGGTTCATATGGTAGCTCCATTTTCAGTAGACTGAGGAACCTCCAGACAGCTTTCCACAGTGGCTGGACCAGTTTGCACTCCCACCAGCAATGTAGGAGAGTTCCCTTTTCACCACATCCTCGCCAACATTTGCTGTTGCTTGTTTTTTTGATATGTGCCATTCTTACTGATATAAGGTGGTATCTCAATGTGGTTTTAATTTGCATTTCCCTGATTATAAGGAATGTTGAACATTTTTTCATATGCCTGTTGGCCATTTGCATTTCCTCTTTGGAGAAAAATATCTTTTAAGTTCTTCTTTCCATTTCCTGACTGGATTGTTTATTTTGTTTTTGTTGAGTCATGTGAGTTCTTTGTATATCTTTGTGATCAGTCCCTTATCAGTTGACTGGAGTGCAAAGATTTTTTCCCAATCAGTGGAATCCCAATGTTTTTTAAAAATATCTATAATACTTGAGATTTCATGATTCTCCAGGAAACATTCACCTTCCCACATGTCAATAGCTGGCTGGCACAACTGCTCATTCAGATAACACAAATACTCCCCATTTAGTCCTAGTTCCCACAATATCTCTGACATGAGGTCCCAGTGCGGGGGGGGGGGGGTGGGGGGGGCTGCCATTAATCACTGTTACTAGCAGTTGACTTGCACAGCTCTCTTACAGGGCCAGGCTGGCCCATGCAGGCACTTGAGTTTAGGATTCCTAGCATAGAGTCCATTATAACTCCTTAAAAGGATATCAACGTATCATTAAGAGAGGGGTTACTAACAGATTTACAAGCAAATAGCCTCCA
The DNA here is from genome assembly GCF_014898055.3 of Talpa occidentalis. Taxonomy (NCBI): domain Eukaryota; kingdom Metazoa; phylum Chordata; class Mammalia; order Eulipotyphla; family Talpidae; genus Talpa; species Talpa occidentalis. The sequence goes on along the minus strand of NW_023605372.1, from coordinate 28,424 downwards.
GATTCACTGATGCATGAGCCAAAGATTACACTACTGTTGATAAAGGGGGAGACATTAGGAAGAGGAAACTTAGACCCAGTGCTCCCCTACGCTGACCCACTGTGTAGTCAGTATGTACAATGAGTAATCAACTTTTTACCCTCACAAGAGGCTAACAAGCATTTTCATGGGAAGGACAAAGAGGATCAATATGTTTTCACCATGTTCTGAATATCAACATGACTTCTTTGGAAATGAGGGAGAGGGAAGACCAGATAATGGAAGGTGATGCCAAGAACTAACTTTCTCTGAAATAGAACAGATGAAAGATTCATAGTCATGTCAGGATTCATATTTAGGATCGTTAAGATTCTTTTTAAAAAATCCCTTTAAATTTTAGCTCCAATTCTGCCTTTTGAAACATAAAGGCTATTTTAAAAGGTTTTTCAATAGGAGTGAAAGTACTGCATACAACATGGGTAAAAATCAGATAATGAATGTCAAACTGCTTTGAAGAAGTTAGAAAAAAATTCTATTAGAAGGCAAGAAATTAGACAGTGGTAACAGTAGTAGCACATAATTTAAAATTAAGCCCTACAGGGCCTCCCCGGTGGCGCAGCGGTTGAGCACTGGGTTGCGAAGCTGCCTGTGGCCTCTGCGGCGCTGGTTCGATCCCCGGCTGCTCCCCGGCCACCAGAGGAGGGTCCCACATGGCGAGCAGACCTCTCCTGCCGCCCGCTGCTCCCCTCAGCAGTGTACTTCGGTCCTTCTGCCTGCTCTGCTCCCCGCTCTGGCTCTGGTGGATTCTCTCACCCTCCCGTGCTTCTGACTGTACCCAGTGCATGTATAAACAAAACAAACAAACAAATAAATAAATAAACATGCCTCTATAAAAAAATAAAAATAAAATAAAATTAAGCCCTACAATCCTAAATTGTTTATTTCATTCAAAGCTTTTACAAATACTTACACCCTTCAAGGCAATAAAGTCTCTTCCTTGGAATAAAGTCTAATGAGATAAATAAAAGTGCAAAGACTGAGTTGTAACAGCTTTTAGAGACAATCCATATGGCCAACACTACACTAGCTGTGATATATTCAGGTAGTTTTTTTTTTTTTTTTTTTTCCCAATACAAGCACTGGGTACAGTCAGAAGCGCGGGAGGGTGAGAGATTCACCAGAGCCAGAGCAGGAAGCAGAACAGGCAGACTGACAAAATACACTACTGAGGGGAGCAGCGGGCGGCAGGAGAGGTCTGCATGCCATGTGGGACCCTCGCTGGTGGCTGGGGATGGAACCAGCACTGCAGAGGCTGCGGGCAGCTTCACAACCCAGTGCTCAACCACTGTGCCACCGGGGAGGCCCTATAGTCAGGTGTTTTTAAAAAGCTAAACTATATTTAATAATATGGGAAGACAATGATTGAATAGGCAGAAGCAACTATAACCCATTCTCTCTGTTAGGTGGATTTACATGTTATATAGATCAAAAGTAGGAATTTTTATAAGTAGTGTAGTGAAATGAACAATTAAAAATATCAGAGGAACTGCTGCTCAGGCTCCCAGCCCAGGCTTGCATACTCCAGCTACAACAGGTCATCCTTGTCTCATCTCTCTAATAACATTAAGGTGATTTCAAATCACCCATGACAGCAAAGCTGCTTTTGCTCCCATCTAAACCCTGCTTTCCTCTCTATTCTCCCGAGCCTCTTGTAGCCAATCTGAGCAACCCACTCTAACCATTTCCACCATCCAGCAGGCATGCTATTTTCTCTAATCTTTCTCTTCTTTATTACCTGGGTTTCCTTAGTTTTGCTATACTTTTTTTCTTCTCAAAAGCTTTATCTAGACTGTACCCACCCTATCTTCTAATTTAATACTAGAACTGGTCTTGGAAAGATGAAAATTTCCTCTCAGGCCTGGGGAAAGGGAGAATTGGACAGGGCAAAACAGCATCTTCTTTACCAGGTGGTGGGGAGGTCCAGAAACTCTAACAGATCAATAAATCACATTTCTAGCACCAAAAATATCTGAGCGAAATTATAACAAGAGACTAATAAGTTTTACCAGAAAGTAGGACGATGCGTAGTTTATTCCCATTTATTTATTCTATTTTCATATTTTTTTCAATAGCCACAAATTCCTTGAGTAACAAAAACATATATTTAAAAATGAAACTGGAGGGGCCTCCCCTGGTGGCCCAGTGGTTGAGCGCTGGGCTGCGAAGCTGCCCACAGCCTCTGTAGCGCTGGTCTGATCCCGGGCCACCAGCAAGGGTCCCACATGGCTCACAGACCTCTCCTGCCGCCCGCTGCTCCTCGCAGCAGTGTACTTCGGCCCTTCTGCCTGTTCTGCTCCCCGCTCTGGCTCTGGTGAATTCTCTCACCCTCCCGCGCTCCTGACTGTACCCAGTGCTTGTATAAATAAATAAATAAATCTTTAAAAACAAATAAATAAATAAATAAAAAATGAAACTGGAGACAGGTACCTACAAGGAACAAACCCTTTCACATAGTCTTGACATTGACCTATAACCCATCCAAGTATTTCTGAGATGCAAAGAAATTCAAAGATCAAAACTAAGTCAAAGAGCTAGAGTAGAGTGTTAAAGTTTAAGGAATCTCCTCTGCATAAGGTGCAAACAGGAGATGGTTGGTTGGTAGCAAAGTCTCCAAGATCTCCTACTAAATGCTTCCTAGATATCCTATTAAAATAGTAATTCATGAGGTGAAGCATATAATAAAATTAATGTTAAGCTTTTTCTGTTTTCCTCTCGACAAGAAGACATCTAGTTTGAATGTCTAAATAAAGTCTAGGACAAAGAACAATGAAAAACCCAAGTCTGACTCAGGCGATTCCAAATTTGCTTTTCACCTGTTCCCACTGCTCATGTTTGCAGAAAAGGAACAGAGCAGAGAGTCCTATAGAACTGGTGTTAGCTGACAACATGCCCAGCCACAATCTATAATTAGAAAGGAATGGAGTTTCCAAGTTGGAAAAATTAACAAAGTTAACTCAGAACAGAAATGATTTTCTTTGGTATTCTGCTTGCTTGCAATTCTATTCTAAGAAATAGTAAAATGGTACCACTTCAATTTCCTGGCACCTACCTATACTTGGAACAAAACAAACACACACACACCACTCTCCAGAGATTAATTTCATTTTCCAGTGAGTGCAGGAATTTGGGAAACAATTCTTATCTGAGATGAATAATGCTTTTAGTCAACAGTTGTCTCTTCATTACACCAGTCACCATAAACCCAGAGAACCTTTAAGTCAAGCCTTCCATGACAGTGCCACGGCATCTTTCGTGGGGACAATCACTGCCAGGCTCTGGTGGGAGGGTTTAGTTTACTGGCAGTTTGTCAATCAGAGGAGGGAGGAAGGGAGGTAGGGAGGGAGGGAGGGAGGTGGAGGGATGGGAGAAGGAGGGGAGAGAGGAAAGAGGGAACATGATTTTCTGTCTTTGGTAGAAGGAAATAGGACCTAGTGTTACAAATCAAAAACATTAAATATGTTTTCCTATTGTGAAATAAAAATATATACACATACATATATAGCATTCCAAAAAAGCAATCAATCCAATAAATAAATAAAACAATTAAAAAATCTAAAACAATCACTCGTGGTTTTAAAAGGTTTAGAATCCCATCCCAGAATCCTATAGTACAGTCTTTACAGATGCATCAGTCCAGTATCATTACGCAGATGAATAAAGTGAGGCACAGGGAAATGAATAAATATATTCAAAGGGATCCAGGAAAGAAAAAGGGTGTCAGTTGCTGTCACTGTGACAATTCACAGTATAACCCATTCAGTGCTGTTCACAAGCTTCGGGGATTTGCTCCCCACCATTCTAGAGTAAAGATCATCCTGGGAAATCCCTCACCATTCTCATTCCTCTCTGAAGAAAAGTGGCACATGTGGTAAGCTTGTCACAGTGTCAGCTAGCTATAGTGAGAGTTTCAACATAAGTTGCTGAAGGGGAAAAAAATCTTGGCCAATCACAGAACTTTAGGGCTAGGGGAGATCTTGAAAAAGTCACCTTATTCTACATATAAACAAAGCTAACCAACTGCAGAAATGGTGGTAAAGGTTGACCAAAGCAAAGATCCTCACAGCAATTCAAGTAGACATTCGGTGACTCCTTTCCTCGCTGCAATGCCAACAGGCTCCAAGGAGACAGTGGAATATTTCCTGAGCGTGGAAGTAGTTTTGCACTGAGTTCTAATTTTCTAACCCAAAAAGCTATTTTCTGCAGTTTGGTTCCTGAGGAGGCCTGACTCATGAGAAAGGAGGGAACAATTTACTCACAGAGTTCCTTACATAAACTTCCCTAAGATGTTTTCCTGTGGTCCTTATTCAGCCAGAAGAAATCACTGTAAATAAATGCCACACATCGCTATTCTTGTTTCTCATTGCTCTTAGAATAAAACAAGGATTCTTCACACTTTCCACAGGCCTGGGTGCCAGGAAAAGTGGAGTCTGAATTCTAGGCCACCCTCAATTCTCCAAACCTTTGATGTGGCTTAAGATTCATCTGCTTGTAGTAAGGGGCACTTTTAATGGTTAGTATGCAGGAACCCTAACTTGCAGCAGCCTGGCCTGCTACCTTCTCCTGCACCTCCACCTGACTGCATTCCATGTCCAGGGTTCTAGCTCTAAAACTCACCCTCCCTGGCCATGACAGGCCTGTGCACAATATTCTCTCTGCCTGGTTCACAACTACCATCTTCACATCTCAGCTTGATTGGTCCTTTCTCAGCTCTCTGACCAGTTTGTAGCACCACAGGCCTCTTCTTCACAGCACTTATCTCAGTGGCCATGTTACATTTATCTGAACGAGTATGGGATGATTGTTTCTGTCTCCCATTAGAGATTAAGCTCCCTGAAGACAGGGACCATGACATTTTACCCCCATTAACTAACAGAACACCTACACATAGTAGGTATTCAATAAATACTTATTGAAAGAAAAAAAAAAAAACTAAGAATATAGCACAATTTCTTGTTATTTAAATAAGTCAACGACTTTCAATGTTCCCAGTTAAGTGAAGTAAGATTTAGCTCGAACAAATCCTAATTATTTTCATCGGACACTAAATATTTCTGGAGAAATGGTCTCTGTCTGTACCTATAGAATTAAGATGAAGAGAACAAATGAAAAGGTAGAAATAGGAAAAATCATCCAAACTCCTTTGCAAATGTGAAAGATAATTATTGTGGTATGATTGGGTGAGGTGAAAGGTCACTGTGGCTTGCTGGAAGGAGGAACCTGTGTGAGGTTTGCAGTTAGTGGTGGTGGTGGGGTGACAAAGAGGGAGATGGATGCTCCTACAGGCCTGTCTTAATAGGCCTCCCTTTCTCTTTGATCTTCAGATAATGTCGACAGTCTCCTGTGGTTATTCTGGTTTCCCAACATAGATTCCATCCTGGCTAAAACTATTCCTGACTGCCAAGTCTAAATGTAAATGTGCAAATCAGTTCTGAGTAAATGTGATCAGTCTCCTAGAGCTAATCTGCATGTCCAGTTAAGATGGGATGGGAATCCGTCTCTTTTGTCAGTTAGGTCAGAGTAACCTAGCCATGAGGTTTCCTGCTGACTGAGCTAGGAAAGCCCACAGTATTTCTGGCACACTCACCATACTGAAGAGCTACTACACCCCTGTGTACTCAGCACCATCAAACTAAACACACATTCAAGTGACCCACAGCCTTGGCAGGAGCGCCAGGCTGAAAGTATTCATAGTAAGACACACCTTATGACCCTCAATGTCTTCTCTTGCATTTATCAAGCTAATTTATTTTTAAATAAAGGGCAGGTTAGACCTGGTCATAAATCTAACACCTCTCACACTAAATTAAACTTAAAATAGCACACAAGGCTCTGATGACACTGCAACAAATTATTTCAGAACTTTTTATCATGGCAAATTTTTCACATATACTAAAATGGAGCGAATGGTAAAATGAGTCCTCAGGTACACTCACCATTACTTTCATCCGTTAAGAATCCCTTCATCAATTAGAATCAAACTAACATGGAAAGACAGTTGTTTACAGACTAATTTCTTTTTTTTTTTCCAAACTATAATTTCTGAATGTTCTTAGTAGGTAAATTAAACTGTTGTCCTATGGTTAAGTTCTTGTAGAGCCCTGAGGGAAGACAGGGTTTGGATAAATGCTGGTAGGCCTGGAGACACTAAACTCCATTCCTATAAGCAGTTTCCTGTCTATTTACCCAATTTCTGCATTCCTTTTTGTTCCTCTGAGACAAGAGTTGCACCAATAAGAGAGGAGCAGATCAGTAAAAGTAGGCACCACAATCCCAGTTTTCCAAGTCAGATGGGCTTTCTGACTTCCAGGTGTCTCCATTAGCGAAAGCTCCATGGGAGGGCCAGGAAATTCTATTTATGGTAACAGCTTGCAGAATGGAGAGGCAGCTTGAAGGTTTTGTTGAAGATCATGGGCATGGAAATTTTCCCTGAAACCAGAAGCCAAGAGACAGAGGAGGAGGCTATGGGTAAGTACTCTGAAGCTGTGTGACAGAGGGCAGAATTCATTTTTCCAAAAGGAAAATAATAAATAATTTTCAATTGTGTGTCTCAACTTGGTATTAAGTGGACAGGTCAAGTTCATCTTTTAGAACTGGATTTCCTGCACAGAGCTCGCTGCCTTTAATAAGTTGGTTGAGAACTTTTGCATTCTAAGAAAGAGGCCAGAAATCTAAAATACTCTCATTTATTTGCATTCTTACAGAATCGTGGTAAATCTTTATGCAGGGAAAAGGGGCAGAAACCACCAACACCAGGCTGAAAGTGGAAAGGAACATTTTGTTTTAAAGTGTGCAGAGAGAAAGCAGTCAAGAGGAACAAGTTTATATAAATAGTAACAGAAGATAATTTAGTGAAAAGCAATGCTATTAGATGCAGAATTTTGAGATGGAAATTTTATCCAGTGTTGATGAATCTTTTACTAGTGAGTTCTGTTCTCAGGAGAAACACCTAACACATCAGAAGAAACACATAACACATCATGACAGGGGGGCCAGGTATATGCTTTCAGAGCAAATAAAGGGGTGTGGGAAAACAGCAAAAGGTGAATTCTGGGAGGATCCAATGAGGCTGGGTGGAGTTGTAATCCTGCCTGTATCCTCAGGGTCTTGACAACACCTGGCACATACGAGGTGCTCAGTAAATATTTGTTCAACTGAGTAGAAGGGGGAGGTGTGCTGTGGAGGTGGATGAGTAAAATTGAACAACTCTTTCCCCTGTCCATATACTCAGGGCCTCTCCCATTTTCGATATCTGAGAGTTCTGAAATCTGGAATCATAATATATAGAGGCGATCAGGTGAGTCAAGTTGAAAAGGTTGTGAGTTTATGTAGAAATATATTTCCATATGCTTGCTATACTTGCATAAACATTATGCGTTCAGCGTCATCTTACTGCCTTACTCTAGAACATAAGCTCAGGGTAGGCAGAAATCACAATGGTCTTATTTTCTACTATAGCCCCTAATAGTACTTGAGTAATGGTGTCAAAGAGTAATAGTGTTGAAGCTGATTAATCACAAAAACATTTACAGTGGAGTTTTCACATAAACAGACTGCAAATCAGTTCCATCTGCAAACGTCTTAGTACATTACCATCCAGAGCATTCCAGGGTTGTTTTAGTTTCTTCCTCTACTAACTGGAAACTTGGTTTTTCATCCTTGCAACATTAAGGTATCTGACCATTTCATTGCCAGTAGATGCAGGCCTGGAACACAGCGTGGGATCACACTCCTTTTTTAAGAATACAGTAATACTCTGTTCAAATAGTTACCAGCTTTCCAGAAACTTCTTTTTTTTTTTTTTTTTTTATTTTATTTTTTTTTTTTTTTTATAGAGGCATGCTTTATTTATTTGTTTGCTGGTTTGTTTGTTTTGTTTATACATGCACTGGGTACAGTCAGAAGCGCGGGAGGGTGAGAGAATTCACCAGAGCCAGAGCGGGGAGCAGAGCAGGCAGAAGGACCGAAGCACACCGCTGAGGGGAGCAGCGGGCGGCAGGAGAGGTCTGCACGCCATGTGGGACCCTCCTCCGGTGGCCGGGGAGCAGCCGGGGATCGAACCGGCGCCGCAGAGGCCGCGGGCAGCATCGCAACCCAGCGCTCAACCGCTGCGCCACCATATCAAGCAACTGAAAGCAAAATGTGACAACTGTTGGTTTCCACCCTCTGGTAACACTTCCACAGGCAACATGATGAAGCAATACTTTAGCTCAAGAAAATTGGGGCTCATTCATTTAACAGCTACTGTCTTAAGCAGAGAGGGGAGGAAGCACGAATGCACACAAATTTCAAAAACAGGTGCTTTCTGTCTGGAGATGCAGTGGAAGCATTTATATGTCCAAAGAGTTAAGAGTCCAAAGAGTCTCTGTGTGGCTGATGCATCTGATGCGGTGCCAGAAAATATGAGCGCTGATGGCAGAGGGAACTTATGAGAATAAGAATTAGGCAAGTAATACAAATCTTGTGGGAATCAGCTATCCGCTAAATTTGGTTAACCAGGAGCTTTGGAATATTTACAATATCATTTAATGGAAAAGTATTTCACTTCACATACGAAAAAAAAAAAATCAAGCTACTATTAGCAGTTTTGGTTCTGATTAGCCATGTGATCTCAAACCTTTATATTTGTAAAAACTGAGGAGTTGGATGGGATCAGTACTTCTCAACTTTCAACTTGAGGGTATATATCAGAATAATTTGGGGAGTTAAGAAAAAAATATAAATGTCTGGGCCCAACCAAGATCTGTATGTTTAGAAGCACTGAAGCTGACACCTAAGCATATAGGCTTACTTATTTAAATTTTGTCAGTGTTCGTTTTGAAGCAGACCGGACCAATGCTTCTTACATTTTAATATGTCTGTAAGTCATCTGGGAGTTGTTAGTACACAAATTCTGACCCATAGGTATTGAGTGGGGCCTGAAATTATCCATTTCTATGAAGTTCCAAAGTGAAAGATGATGCTGTTCCTGGGCCTATGTATGTATGGAATAGATTTCTCCAGCTATAATCTTTTGCATTCTATTTTTGGCACACCTACAATCTATCATATGCTTAGTTCTTAAATTACAAGTGCTATTAGATGTTGTTTTTCTTTTCACTTTGAAAATAGATATAGAGACTTCTATTGATGTATGTGATATAATAAGACTATCTAGCACGGAGATATCTCCCATCAAGGACAGAGAAGGTAAGTCACGCCCTCTTTAGTCTTAAACATCTTTCCTTTCTTCATTTAGAAGACACAAAGTTGGGGCCTCCCTGGTGGCGCAGGGGTTAAAGGCTCAGTACTAATCAAACTATGGCCAGCCGCTGTGGCATGAGTTTGATTCCTGCCCAGGAAGCTAACCCACTTGGCACAGCAGACCTCTCCTGTCTCACCTGCTGCTCCCCTCACCAGTGTATTTCAGTAGATCTGCCTATTTTGTTCCCCACTCTGTCTCTGGTGAATCCTCTCAACTTCTGCACCTCTGGTCTATACCCCAGTTCTTATATGCATTTATAAATAAAAATAAATCTTAAAAATAAAAGACACAAAGTCATTATTAGCAAAACACATATTTCTCAGCTTAGTAAATCAGTGTCTCCTGATGTGATGACATAATCACAAAAGGAAACTCAAATCTTCAAGGAAAGCAAAGTTTTATAATAAATACAAGCTGTAATTATAACAAAACCACTAAAGTTCATCATCATCTAAGACTACTGCCTAAGACACTACACAACTCATGAAAATGTTAAATATGCCTAGAACCTAGGATTTCATATAACTATGCAGGTAATGTTTGAGGGTTTTCATTTGCTAGGCCTTAATACACTTTATATTCATTATTTACCACCTATTTTATATCAGTGAAACTCTAGAGCCAGTGCAGAACAGAAAACTAATAAAAACTAATGCCAGAATTCTGTCAAAAAACAAAAAGACTGAGTCTGTGGAATCAGTAGAGACTTCTGGGCAGAACAATTTTAAAAAATAGCATAACAAATTTAATAAATCAAGGATAATAATGATCAATGTTATGCAGAGCTTCAAATCTACTCCATTCTTTTTTTTTTTTTTTTTTTTATTTTTTTATAGAGGCATGTTTTATCCATTTATTTTGTTTGTCTGTTTGTTCTGTCCACACATGCACTGGGCACAGTCAGAAGCGCGGGAGGGCGAGAGAATTCACCAGAGCCAGAGCGGGGAGCAGAGCAAGCAGAAGGACCGAAGTACACTGCTGAGGGGAGCAGCGGGCGGCAGGAGAGGTCCGCGCGCCACGTGGGACCCTCCGCCGGTGGCCGGGGAGCAGCCGGGGATCGAACCGGCGCCGCAGAGGCCGCGGGCAGCCTCGCAACCCAGTGCTCAACCGCTGCGCCACCGGGGAGGCCCCTCTACTCCATTCTTGATGGAAGAGTCAGGAGCCAGGAGTTAAAATCAAATTGCTTGGCTCTATGATTGCCAAGAACTCAGATCTTGTAACTTGTTATAAACCAACTTGTATTTAGTGAAGGTGATGTCGAGGAATCATCATGATCTTCTTGGTAAAAGAGTGGTAGTTCCTTTAGAGCAGCAGGGATTTTGACCCCCAGGGGACATTTGGCAATATCTGGAGAGATTTTTCGATTGTCAGGGGCTGAAGGAGTGGATGCTACTGGCATTTAGTGGTTAGAGAGCAGGGATAATGCTTAACCTAAAATATACAAAGAATTGACTATCCAAAATGTCAGTAATACTGAGAAATTGCAGTAGTATTTCACACAATTTTACAGTGACAATAAGAATTAGTGAAGAGTTGAATTATAAATTTTTTACACTACAGTTATCCTAACCAACATGCAGCAAGTGGCATTAGCACTGACGCAGGAGCTTATTGCTATCTGTTGAAATGCTCCTTTGAGTTTCAAAACTGCACCTTAAGTAGGTTAAAAGTTGACCCCTATGACAATGCAGAGGCCTTACATTCATTTACTTACTCTTTGCACTCACCAATTAAGCATCTGCTATATAGTAGGCTTCAGTGGAGATAGAGTATAAAAACAATAACTACAACAATAAGAAAAACACAATCCCAACTAAACCCAGTTTCTGGCCTCAAGGAGTCTACAGTCCAGAGAGGAAACAAGTGAACAGATAAAATAAAAACCTGTGGGTAATTACAAGGTCTGATATAGGCATAATGTAGGGCCCAAATAACACAGGCAATGATGGTCAAAAAGAGAAAGTTTCCTGCAAGAAGAATCCAAGTTGAAACTTGTAGGAATAGAAAAAGTAGGTAAGTAACTTAGAGTCTGAAATTTGGGTAGATAGAGCTATAAGAGAAATATGCTATGTTTCTCATCTCTGAAAATATCGACAATGATAAAAATAATTAACATTTGGAGAGTAAAAACTAGGAACTGGACACTATTCTAAGAACCTTGCCTATGTTAACTCAGACAAACCTCATAAAAGCCCTTTGAGGCAGGAACTGTAATTAGTCTCAATCTACAGAAAATAAGCTGAGGCACAGGGTGGTTCGGGTGACTTTCCCAAGGTCACATAGCTAGTGACTGGTGGTTAAAACTTAATCTTCCTTGGTGCCTAAGCTTATAACCACTGCTTTCTACTACTTGAACAGTCAGAAGATATGACAACTCCTCAACAAGAACAATTCAGGGACCTCCCTGGTGGCGCAAGGGGTTAAGATGCAACCTATTAAGCTATCGCAGCCACTGCAGCATGAGTTTGATCCCCAGCCAGGGAGCTACCCACATGGCACAGCAGACCTCTCCTGTCTTGCCCGCTGCTCCCCTCAGCAGTGTATTTCAGTCAATCTGCCTGTTCTGTTCCCCACTCTGTCTCTGGTGAATCCTCTCACCTCCCCCTGCCACACCTCTGGCCTGTACTCCAGCTCTTGTATGCATAAATAAATAAATCCTTAAAAAAAATTTTTAAAAACGAGCTATTTAGAGACTTACTCAAAGTTAACCTAGGCCTACTAGGCAAAAGTCATGTCCTGATAAACCATGCTTTTAGGAAGAAGACCCAACACTTCTAACCATGTATCACTAGGCCCTGCCTGATCAGGCCCTCCTACCCCAAATCATTTCTATCCTAAGCCCCCTCCATCTTCACACATGTATAGGTGGTCCTTCCAGTGTTTCTAGAGTTGGATGATATCCCTTGATTGTTCCTCTCCCTTCCTGTAATCATAAGGAGCAGACCCCTCTCTATTCTCACCCTATTTAGTGTTCAACACTAGAGAGGGTGGAGCTGAGGCTAGAATCCTCCCAGAGGATCTTCCAAACCAGCAGGGGAGGGCGCCATTGAAGAACACCTATTGAACATTGTCCTATCCCAGCAAACACTCGGACCACATTTTCACACACTTTATCAAGATAGTATGTGGAACTATCAGGTGCTGGGGGATCTAGAAAAAAAGCCTCCAGCACTGCTCTGACCCACACATCTACCGACATCGCCAAAACAGAATTCTCTTTAGAATGAGAAATACTCCAGAATCAACTAAGTTCCTTGATTCTGAAGCTTTTTGATTTCTTCCAACTTGAAGATTCTATAATTCTAAACCTCATGACTCGGGAAGAAACCTCATGACACAGTAATTAAGCACACAAGCCTGGGTCTGTGACTTTGAGTAAGGCACTTGACCTCTCTGATCCTCATTTAATAATCTCATTGGGTTATATGAGGTAATACGGGTCAATTACTTGGCAAAGGTACCTGGCACACAGAGCACTCAACAAATGTTTGTTTTTATTATTAATAGATTATTTTTTTAAAACTGGAAAAAATTACAGACTGTGAGTTTGTAGTACAGAGAAAATAGTTAAAGGTCATACATCCAATTTTCACCAGGAAACAAAGGAACTCTCACTTTTTATATGCACGTAATTTCTTTTTTTAAAAATTTATTTTATTTATTTATGCATACAAGAGCTGGGGTGTAGTCCAGCAGTGTGGGGGGTGAGAGGATTCACCAGAGACAGAGTGGAAACAGAACAGGTGGACTGACAGAAATACACTGCTGAGGGGAGCAGTGGGGGAGATAGGAGAGGTCTGCTGAGCTATGTGGGTAGCTCCCTGGCTGGGGATCAAACTGCTGCAGTGGCTGCCAATAGCTTCATACTGCTGAGACTTAACCCCTTGCACCACCAGGGAGGCCCCTATATATACGTAATTTCTAAAACATTTTACTAATGGTCTGTACCTTTTGTAAATTTTTTAAAATATGAAAAAGAAAAAATAAATTTCATGCTTACTATTCATTTTTTCCTTTAAAAATTTCACTGTCAATCAACACCGTCTATTTGAAAAGAGAAAAAGGAAGGGTCAACACCCTCAAACTGCCTGAGTTATATTTAGTCAAGGGATTGGCACTGGCCTTCACAGTGAAAATTGTATTCCATCACTGCAGCAAAGCTGCCCAAGCTTGGCTCTGGTTTGGGAGTACACCTATATGAAAATCAATGTTGGTTCATTTTCTGTACATTTGATTGAATCAAACCTTGCCCCATAACTATGTTTGGGGGTTACCTATAAAGAAAAATGCATAGCTAGATTACAAATGTCTTGCTCACTTCTTTACAAAAAGAGAGAAAAGAAAAGTGAATAAGAAAGCAAAATAACAGCTGCAATTTGACTTAATATTCATTATGCTTCAAAGAAATTTTTAGTGGGAGCTTCTGAATCTACCTAGCTGCCTCAAGTCTGTCCTATCCCACTAATTTTAACTTGGCTGCCACTCTAAATCAGAATAGGCTCAGAACCCGTGACCTTTACCTACCAAACCATTTTCAGTTTGGACTTCATTAGGTAACACACAATGATGATCCATGGAATAGTCTACATGTAATTGTCTTTGAAATCCCACAAATGAATGTTCACTTTTGCCTAGGGGCATTTAACCACACCCAGAAATTGTGAAGCTCTCTTTCTCGTCTGTGTCTTAAGCTTTTTTTTACATTTGCCATATGCCCTTGGGCCAGAATTCATGTTGAATTTCTCTTGGTGTGTTCAAGCTTGGCACAGAGAGGTGCTCCATAAGTGAGCCAAGGAACAGCAAATCAACCTGCCACCACCCTATTCGCCCTTTCCCATACCCTCCAAGGTTGGGAGTTCTTCTGTCTCCCAAGCCAGCAAGCTGTTTCCCTCTGTTCTGAAACAAATGCCAGGCACGTTTAATAGCAGGTGAGTTCCTTTACAAAGTAGAGGGTGGCTTTTTCTTTACAGATATATAGCATCAGCAAGATCTAGAATATCACCACCCATTCTGCAAAAGTGGGAGCAACATTTCTTAAAGGATGAACTATAAGGATACGTGGCTTCTTAGCAGAGCAGGTGTTCGTGTGCACATATGCAGAAATCACATACAACACAAGGCGCTCTTTAGTTTACGATCAAATAATGAAAACACCTTCAGACAGAGTCCAAAGATAACAGCCAAAGTAACCACGCCTGGCAACTCCAGGGAAAAACTGCAAAAGGACCCCGTTCCTAGCGTCAGAGCTGCCTTGACCCTACACTGGGAGAAGCGCCACCAGGGAACATCCACCGTCTTGCTCCCTAGCTCAGCTTTCTGCACGGTGAGGTAAGCACTTCGCTGAGAAGTCGACAAAGCGCGTCGACTTAGTGCCCCTTTTACTAACACCCCGAGGGAGGCTCAGTCCGGATCCACACCCAGTCGCCCTAAGCCTCTGCAGCCGGCGCAAGCCCCACCCAGCCAACCAGCCCAGAATAGCATTACACCACTTTCCTCTTTCTTGTTTTTTGTTTTTGTTTTTTTTAAACTGCACCACTGTAAATATCAATCTGTGCCTAACCGGGCACGGAAAAAAAAAAAAGTCTTTCTTTTCTTTCGCCCGGGGTTGGCGACTTGTCCTCAGCGGTAGGGCCCTTGTCTCAGCCCGAGGAGCAGAAAGCAAAAAAGACTCTCCCCCCAGATCGCTGCGGCCTGGCCCAGGGAAGAAGTTTCCACTGGCTTGGCCGATTGCAGCTGCCAGGGCGGCGCTGGGCTTGGAGAGTCTCAGCATCCCCCGATCTTGCACCCCGAGCCCCCTCCGTGCTGTCCCCACCAGCGCCGGGGAGGGGAACCCACTTACCCCACAACGGAAATCATCATGGCAGCCACCACCAGGTAGTTGGTCTGATAATAGAGCAGGTTGCTCACCACACGGTTGTTCCATTTGGAAATGTCCCTGAAGTCCGGTCGGGCGAAACGGTCAGAGCCCGGGAAGAAATCGTCCCAGGCGCGGAGCGGAGCGATGTTCACGTCCATGTCGCCGAGCTTCTTGTTCCTCGCCTCTGGAATCCGGAGGCGGCGGGAGCGGCAACCGATCAGCTGAGCTGGGTTATAGAGATTCTGGTGGCTCGGCCTCCGTTGGCTCTGCGGTTGGCGCACAGCAGTGCAAACGAAACTGGAGCGGAAGGGCGGATTTTCTGTTCCTTCTTTCCTGCGTGATTGGTTCTAAGTGGTTAAGCAGAGCCTGCGACAGAGTAAGGGACGGAGCTCGGAATAGTGGTGAGTGACCGAAGGAGACCCGAGGAAATCCTTGTCTGAAGCGAGGTGGCAAGGTTTTCCCTAACAGCCCGAATACCAACGGTCTCCTTTGACATATCTCTTTGGGGTGTTCAACCTAGGGATGTGTGCTGGACTTTTGGGGAAAATACTGGCAGCTGTTCACATTCCAAATTATATTTTTTAAAAAAATGGAATGGAAGATGATTCTAGTGTTACTGGAGGATGAGCTGGTTTTGAAAACTAAGCAGTTAATGACCTCTGCACATCTGAATGCAATGCCTGTGTTTTCCCGATTCACTATGAGTCACTATGAATGAAATGAGATAGGAAAAATGGAAAGGACATGTAGCATGAAAGAGCTGGTTTGTTATTTCACCTCTCTTCTCTATTCCTATTCTCTTGGGGGAAATTATTAAACTATGGTTCATTCTGATAAAGTAAACAATCAGGGAACTGCAGCTATGGGTTGGGCATATTATTTACATTTTAAAGCAATAATTTGGTAGACACAATTCTAAAATGCTGTGTCTAAGATAATGAACAGAATCTCTAAACGCGAGAGTGGTGCTTTTAAAAAAGAAACTAAACACAATCATCAGACCATCAATTTTCAAAAAAAATAGAAAGCAATAAAATACTTAATGCAAAGTCTAGAAGACATAATTTAATTTTCACTGATGATTCAGAAAGAAGGCAGTTAAAAAACTTACAATGACTCTAGATTATCTTGCCATTCAGAAAATTTGGTTTTTAAATCAAATAGGTACTTAAATATAGCATAGGTGATACTTTTTTTGAATAAAGTTTAAAATATGAAAATGCGGGCCTCCCTGGTTGCTCAAGGGGATAAGACGCAACCTAGGAAGCTATCCTCAACCACTGAAGCACGAGTTTGATCCCTGGCCAGGGAGTTACCCTGTCTTGCCCACTGCTTCCCTCAGCAGTGTATTTCAATCAGTCTGCCTGTTCTGTTCCCCACTTTGTCTCTGGTGAATCCTCTCATCCCACACACACACCTCTGGCCTGCACCCAGTTCTTGTATGCGCAAATAAATAAATCTTTTAAAAATATATGAAAATGCTTCTGAGTTCCCACATTTTCTTGAGTCTGGAAAAATGAGAGAGTCATAAGTCAGACAGAGGAAAATTACAGTCTTAGCTCTCCCATTCCTGCTAGGGACTGTGAAGAAATAACTTAATTTTCTCCAATCTTGAGTGCCCCTGGTCAGTATAGTTAGTCTACTTGTAAGAAGAGGAAATTCAGACACAGACGATGACAAAGGATGACCTATGACAACAGAGGGGAAGATAGCCAACAAGCCAAAGAAAGAGACCTGGATCATCTCCTTCCCTTACTGTCCTCAGAAGAGAGGACCAACACCTTGACCTTGCATTTTCAGTCTCCGACCAGAACTGTGAGAAAATAAATATCTAGCATTTAATTCAAATAACTAAATAGATAAATAAATAAATAAATGAAATTGAGACACTCACTAGAGATGTGCCAGGCCTTGGTGCTCAGTTACAGGAAGTCAGAGGGTGTGGAATAATTCGCCTGGGCTCAAGAATTTCAAGAAGCAGCATTGTGGGTAGGCAGAGTAAATGACCTTGGTCAAGACCAGCGTGGGAGCCCCAGTAGGAACCCACAGCTGTTGGAGAGATCAGTGAGCATTAGAGAGCTATGACTAAGAACTTTGACCTTCCTGTTGCTCAATACTATATGACCATAAGCTGTCAAATGTGTGTTAGTAACAATATGATGACTATTGATCATAGGCAATTAAAATCTAATAAACATTTGTTCAGTCTATTTTTACTTATTTGCTTAAAACTCCAAAGGTTTTTTTTTTAAAGGCAGATATTACTTCATATGGCATAATTCCTTTCTCCCCTTTTCCCTCCATGCTTCTCTTATGGCAGATTTTTTTCCTCCTCTACATATTTTCACCTTTGTTATAAAGCATTTCAAATAAACATGACTGCATATGGAATCCTTGCTTTATCTCAGACACTATTTGAAATAGTAGTAGTAGCAGCTCTTTGTCACTCTTCCTCCAGGGGGCTAGATTAGCTGTAGGGGGCTCTTATACCCAGACTTGTGCTTCTACGTAGGACAACCCTGAACGTTTGTCTGTATATGTTATAGCAAATAGTGTAATAATTTCTGATATATCTATTTGAAATGAAAGTAATCCGAAACATGTGACCTGGAGAAAGGCTGGTATGTCCTGCCAGGAATGGGGACTGTGAACTTCAAATCCCACCCACCAACCCCCCTTTTCTGCCCAACAATGACTTTCAGCTCCTCGAGTGCTACTGAACTGAACCTGACTGAGGGATGAAAAAAAAAAATACAAAAAGAGATTAAATATTACAATTAGTAACACCTGTATTTACTAAGTATTCATCAGGCTTCATATAGTCCATTTTAGTGGTTCTCAAACTTCATTTTACACAGAATCATCAAGGCTTTGCAGAAGGCCAGGCATGGGGCTGAACATTTATAACACCTCCCCAAATGATGCTGATGTGGCTGATCAGAAATATTACTTTAAGAGCCATTATGGATTTCACTTAGTTGTCAGCGTTACAGGTGTTACTATTACCCCCAGTTTACAAATAAAGACACGGAAGTGCCCACAGTCTTATAGTCAGTAAGTGGAGAGTTAAAGATTTAAACCGTTCACTCTAACTCTAAATCTCATTCTTGTTCTGCTCTAAGAAAGGATATATGTATCCCTCATGGATATATATATATATATATATATTATATATGGATATGTACACGTAAAGCATGATTTTTTTGTATTTAGCCATCCAATTGTGTGTATGCACATGCACGCTCACACACACACATACACACAAACACACACTTATCCAACTCTGAAAGAAAATAGTTCAAAATTCTATCACCATTTGTCTTTAGGTGATGAGATTATGGTTGTTCCAAACTATTGTTTGAATTTTGCAATTTTCTTTATACTTTTAATCTATTTACATGCTTTTCCCCATAAAAGAATGTTTTTTCAATTTATTAATGGTTCTATTTCCACTGAATTTCTTATCTGACATAACAGATGTGTCATTAAAAATTAAAACAATGATGTCAAATATATAAATAAAAAATTGCTATAGATAAAAATAAAATAAAATACTAATCTTAATATTCACAAGGAAAGAAAACAATAATCTCTCCATAGCACCTATATAAACTGATTCAGAAAATTATTCTTAAAGTTTGTATCTTTATGCAAAGATGTTGGATCAATTGTGAAAATTAGAAAGTGAGAATTCTCTCATGTTTTTCCGCAGAGGGAAGTTTTGGCATATTAAGCTCTTCCAGGAGATTTTTCCTAGAACATGTCATTTTATATAACCACTAACACACACATTGTATAAAAATAATGTATTATAGCTGTATTTGCGTTCAGCATAACACCACTATACACTGTATGTGATTTATCTAAATAAGTGTATTAATCAAGATAATTCTATATATAATTACATTTATACGATTATAATCAAGGAAAGGTGTAATGCCCTGAAGAGCCTCAGCCAAGTCGGCCCCGCCCCTCCGGCCCCGCCCGCCCCGCCCCTCCGGCCCCGCCCGCCCCGCCCCTCCGGCCCCGCCCCTCCGGCTCCGCCCGCCGTGGGGGCACCTGGGAGGAGGCGGAGAACAATATGGCGGATGGTGAGGAGCCGTAAGTACCCGGGCTCTGCAGGCGCGCGGGTCCGGGCTGGGCTGTGAGAGAGCGTGGCGGTGGGCGGTCGCCGCCGCCACCCGGGGTCCCCCCGACCCCCGCCCCGTCCCCTCGCCCCCCATCTCCTCGCGGCGCCCAGTGTGTAGCGTGATGCTGACCCTTCTTTTATTCTCTCTTTCTTTTAGGGAGAAGAAAAGAAGGAGAATAGAGGAGCTGCTGGCTGAGAAGTTAGTGCTGCCGGGAGGCCGGGGCCCTCTCCGGGGACCCCCGCCTCCCCCGACCCCAGGCCTAGGGGACCAGCCGCAGCGGGACCGGGGGGGTGGGAGTGGGGCAGTCGGAGCGCAGGCCGCGCGGCCTCATCCCCGGTCCCCCGTCCCGCAGCCCCAGGTGCCGGGCGGGCGGCTCCTGCCCTCTCTCCCTCGGGCGGGCTCCGGGCCCGGGTGCACCGCAGCAGATTTTTGCAGGGGCCGGCCAGGGTGCTTGGGCCAAAGGTCTTGCGGAAGGACCCTGAGCCCTCCTTCCTCTATCCCAAATTGTTAGAGCTGCAGTCTTGTGAAAAGACATGTTAAACACGAAACGGAGATTAGCCTATTTTTGGTCTTTCATAAACACTGAGACAGTAGTATTAATTGCAGATATTTTTATGGGAACTGTATATCAGGTGTTGTACTAAGCACTCAAATCAAAGTAATTGGCTCTTAAAGCAGAGAGTTGACTCCAAAGAGTTTATTTTTCCTCTTTACTACACATCCTACTTCTTATCAGATGCTTAGTTTTGTGCTGGTGAAACAGGTTTAAACTAAATGTTTTATAACCATGCCAACGCCACATATTTTTCTTCCTCCCTACTGGGGCGGGGGTACTCCTGCAGTGGGTGTGGTGAGTTAGTAATTTCTGTGCCAATTCCCAGGAACAGTACTTCAGAGTGTGTAGGCATCCCTCAGAAAGTTATATTGCAAGAGAACTAGAAAGACAGAATAAATTTCACATTCCTTCCCAACTATTCATTTCCTTTTCACTTTTGCTTAAAATGATAGTTAAAATTTGAATGCTTAGTATATGCCGAGTACCATACTAGGGCCTCTCTGGATTATCTCTATATCCTCATTTTGACCTCAAGTAGCTATGAACAGCCTACAGATGAGGTTTATGGCTGTAATCTTCTCAAGGTCACAATGCTGTTAATTGTGGAACCAAATCCAGTTGTGACATCAAAATTTATCTTGTTTTTATTGCTTGCTTTGCTAATACTTCTTGATCCTTTTTTGTACAAAATTAGGTGTTACTAATATACTCGAAGGTAGAAATTGTGAGGTTATAGGAAACTTGAAAGTTAAAAGTAAGCACAACCAAATATGAATATTGCCCTCAGTGAATAAGAAAATACAGTTTAAGGAGTCCCTTCTTATTCATTGTTCTTAGGGTCTCCAGATGTTAATGCCTATTTGTGGCATAATTAGAACCTAAAACTTTGTGTTGTTTATTTGCAACAAAAAACACTTAATAGTTTTGAAGTTCTTTTTGAAAATTGGGACCTCATTCGGAAAAGAATACGTGAAAGTTCCTTTCATCAAAAATACGCAAATCCTGTTTTTCAAATATGGAAATAACATGAGTTGTATTAGATTTGAAGCCTCACAATTCTGAAAGTGAAGTTGTGGGGGGGGTTTTGGTAACTGATGTTTCCTGATCCAAGTGTGTTGAAGGAACAGGTTGGACTTTAGAGTGATCTTTTGTAATTTCCAGGTGTAGAAAAGCCCACTTCTCATTAATTGACCGCTGTCCCAAGTTTTTCTTGGGTTGCTTTAGGAATTCCAAACAAGTAGACTGATATATTTAATCAAATGTGCAGTTCTTAGCTTTAAATCGTATAATAATAGCCACCAAGGGAAAATGAAAGCATAAGAAAACCACATTGACTGTTCCCTTTTATTTGAGCAGGTTTGGTGTGATTACCTTTTCATTTGGGGAAACCCCTAATGTTTGTAAGTGTGGCTTTTTCATACTGATCTTTGCAGCTGAATTTACTGTGTTCTGTGCAGAATGGCTGTTGATGGTGGGTGTGGGGACACTGGAGACTGGGAAGGTCGCTGGAACCATGTAAAGAAGTTCCTCGAGCGATCTGGACCCTTCACACACCCTGATTTCGAACCGAGCACTGAAGTGAGAAACATTTATTTTTAAATAAATCTTCTAATAGTTTAGTTATATGTTTCAAAAATAATAAAATGCTTCCTTTTAATTTGCTCTTATAATAAAAATACTAATAAAATTGTATAAGTTATCTTGAAATGCTAAATTGAATATTTGCAATTGATTTTATTTAAATGTTCAATATGAGTCTTTTTTTACATTTTTCATATAATACAGATTTTTTCAAGGGCACATAAACTTTATAACCTCATTTAAAATTCTAAGTCATACTTCACTTTAAATTCCAGTTTAAAATTACTTCTGACAATACTTTTTAGTCTTGCTTTGAGAAATTAATTTTGATAGGAATATAGATGTGCTTAATTTTTGAAATTTAGTTGAAACAAGTAATTTAAATCCAATATAATTGCATGTTTAAGTTATGTGATTACTGTATAATAGAATTTTACATTAATAGTGTGACTTAAAGCAAATGTTAAATTAGATACAACTTGTTTTTCACTACAAAGTCAGAAAAAGTATTCTTTATAGTAAATTTTATGACCTTTGTGTTTATAAAGAGATGTTGTTTTGAAATAGAAACACCGTGCTGCTTCTAAAATGCATGCTCTTGGGTTTGACCCAGTGTCTCATCTGAGTAACCTTTCTTTTGAATCTTGGACAGAATTAACTCTGCCATTCTTTGAATAAATTTTACCATATTTTCTTATGCTTCTGATTTTTTTCCCCTGGTAATTTAAGATGCTCCTGTTGAATGATTGTTTCAAATTATATTTCTGCTGATATGTAATTTTCTAAGAGTTTTATCAGTTTTTTCCTTATTGTGATCTAATGATTTGGAAGTCTCAGTCATTATATTCAAAAGTAGTTGTTACTGTTACAACTACTTTTATTTTATTTAGACCTTTGAATACCTTGTATAGTACTTGATCCTCTGTTCTAAAGGTGTTTTGCACTTTTTTTTTTTTTTTTTTAGGAAATCACTTAAATAATTGAATTTGCTACTTTCCCCTTTTAAAGAAAAAAAAAGAATGTTTAACTTGGCATAGTTTTTCCTTTTTTTTCTTTTTTTCCTTTTTTTTTTAAAGATTTATTTATTTATTTATACAAGCACTGGGTACAGTCAGAAGCACGGGAGGGTGAGAGAATTCATCAGAGCCAAAGCCGGGAGCAGAACAGGCAGAAGGACTGAAGTACACTGCTGAGGGGAGCAGCGGGCGGCAGGAGAGGTCTGCGCGCCATGTGGGACCCTTGCCCTGCGGCTGGGGATCGAACTGGCGCTGCCACCGGGGATCCAACCGGTGCTGCAGAGGCTGCGGGTAGCTTCGCAGCCCAGCGCTCAAGCGCTGCGCCACCGGGGAGGCCCGGCATAGTTTTTCTTGTTACAAATAACCTTGCAATTTGTACAATAAAAATTAATTTAAAAAATTAAAAATTATAAATAATTTAGGGTTATAAATAATTTATAAATAAATATAGGGTTATAGAACTTCTGGTTCTACCTTGTTCTTAAATTTGAAATAATTTATTAAATACCAAGTACTCTTTATCCCAAATTGAATTTTTCACGGAAACATCAAAAACTGTTTTATGGCTCTTATTACTTTATTGATGTTACTTTGGGGTTTTGTCAACCAGTTTTAATATGCCTTTTCATTCTTTACAGTCTCTTCAGTTTTTGTTAGATACATGTAAAGTTCTAGTGATTGGAGCTGGCGGCTTAGGATGTGAGCTCCTGAAAAATCTGGTAATTATATATAAAATATGTATTTTTTTCTTCTTTGTGATAATTAACCATTTTCCCTTTTATGTCATAAATTTTTTTATTTTGCCTGTTGACCTTGCTACTTGAGCCTTTGTTAGCTAACTTTAGCATGACATATTTCAGACAGTAATTAAAATGTTAGATAACCTTTGGGACTTCTAAAACACTAATGTTCTCAGCTATAAAGTCACTAGAAATTGTTTTCTTCTCTGCTCTTTAAGCAAACAAATCTGCTTCCTCTTGCAGAACACTCATTAGTTTCAATGATGTAAGTTATAAAAACTAGCATTTCATATTTTAACATGTAATTTTAAAGAATTTATTATTTCTTTTGCTCCTGAAAATCATCTTGTTACATGGATAAGGTATTTTCATATAGAAGGAGACAGTAAGTTTTAAAATTATATTATAACTTGCTCAGGTTTTTCTGGATTGTAATGATGTGCCTGGAATCTAATGTAGGACATTGATTCTTAGGGTGTTCTTTTCACTGAACTGTTAGGTCATTAACCAGATAGTAATTTTTGAGGATCTTATAGTAGTAGATTGATGAAATTTGGGAATGCTAAACCTCTTTTTTTTTTTTTTTCCCTTTTGGTCAGTTTGTTTTTAATGAATATCATTTTAAGCAAGGTTCCTATTTAGTGAAATATATTCATATACTGCTTGGATATCCTTAACTTGTGATTTAATTAGTTGTTTTCATTGGCTTCTGGTTACCACAGAGTAGCTTTGTATAAGTCTTTGTCAGTTTATTTGACAAAAATGGATAGGGGAGGATTGATTTAGAGACGTTATCTTCCAGGTATCGTACTCCTTGGTATATAAAAAGTGGAAATGCTAGAGTAGACTTACTTGAAAATGAAGCAGGTAACAACCAATTAAAGGACCTAAAAAGTTGGCCATGAGGCTATAATTTAAATATAAACAACCACATTAATTCTGCTAGGGAACACTAATCTTACTCCTAATGAAACTACAAAACCTACAAAACTGCTTCATCACCTGTGATGGATTCTTCGAGGGATTGTAGCAGCTATTCATGGTCTCTATACTTAATAAATTTGAAGTTTCATTGGGGAGACAAGTTTCACATGAAATAGCAATATGTACAGTTTACTTTGATGGGGTGCCAAAATGACAGTACTTTATCAGCCATAAATACTCATTTAGTACATAAACCAAAGAATTCTAGAAAGGAAGGATTTTTGGAGAATGGATAGTGGTTTTGGTAGGCATTTTATACACAAATCTCCTAATCCTTAACTCTTTCCATTTAGGAAATTGTTATTTTTAAATGTGTTATATACTAATTTTAAATGTAATTGGAGATTAGAGCTGAGGATTAGTCATTTAGCAACTTTAGGAGTAGCCTTGGTATTTATTTATTGCATTGTAATAACCTCCTAGACAAAAGAAGGAAACTCAGGGTTTTCAGTTTTACCACTTACTTTGCTTATTTCAGACATAAGTACATAGGGGTATGCATGTTTTTTAATTGTAATACCCCCAAATGCTCTTTCTAAGAAAAAGTATATGGCATTAATATTGATTAAATATTTATTGACCCTCCTTCCCCATAAGCTATGTACTGTTTTAGATGCTAAAAATAAGCATTGAACAATATTGATAGGTGGTTTTTTTTTTTTTTGACTTATATTTTAGTGATGGGAAAAAACAAGTCAAATACACCTTATATTAGGTGGTAATAAATGCTATGGAGAAAGGAAGGATAGAAAATAGGTAGCCTGGTAGGAAGGGGAAGGGCTTACAAAAAGGTAGGTGCTCTTTGAGCCAAGAGGAGCAAGAATATTTCTGACAGTAGACTGTGCAAATGCAGAAGTTGTGAAGTAGGAGCGTGGCGTATATATTCCAGTACAGCAAGGGTGTTATAGCTAAAGCAGAAGTGGATAAGAGGAAGCATTTTTCAGAATGCTATCAGAGATATAATAAGAGACATAGGGCCTTGCAGTAAATATCACAAAAGATTTTGAAGGCTGTTGTAAGAAATTTGAGTTTTACTGAATTAGGAAGTCTTTGGAGAGATTTAAGCAGATCAAATTAACTTGATCTGACTGGATCAAAGGAAAAACAGGAGGGAGCTCAGAGATTAGTTAGAAGTTTGTTACAATCATTGAGGCAGGAAGTGATAGTTACCTGGAACATGGTGGTAGACTTGGAGGTGGAAAGAGGAGGTCAGATTATGAATGTTTTAAAGATGAAGTCAACAGGTTTAGCTCATGCAACAGATTTGTGGTGCATGAGAGAAAGGCATTAAGGATGACATAGCAAAGTTTTAGCCCTGATCTCTGGAAAGATGGAGTTAACATTAACTGGAAATGAAAGAATGGGAAATGAGTATATTTGGTTATGTTAGCAAATTAGGATGATTGAGTTTGGTTTTGAAAATTACTATGTCTTTTAGATGTTGTTTATCTAATGTGATTATCTGAGTTCACCAGAACTAATGAAAGGATAGTCCAAATTCTCTCTAGTTAGGTGGGAGGAAAACTCCTGAGTGGTGAACTAGAAACTAATTTTAAAAAAGCATTCCAGTTTTCAAGCACGTGGTGACCAAGGGAACATGTTTAAGGAATTGATCCATACCCTGCCAAGTACTTCAGATAGGTAAGGTCAGAGGGTGTGAGAATTGATCACTGGAGGTAATAACATGGAGATCACTGGTGACATTGACAAGTGCAGTTTTGGTGGAGAGGTGGGAGCAAAAGCTTTTTCAGAGTAAGCTCAAGACAGCTCTCCTGCCTACCTGTGACTACCCAGGTATTTCTTTCCACAAACCTTTTCACTTTGCAAAATAGCTTTCCTGCCCCTCTGTGACTATGTAAGTGCATAGTCCTTCAGCTAACTCCTTTTGCTAATAAACCTGTCCTTTTAAAGGTAAAACAAAAAACAGAGTAAGGTCAAGAGAGCAGTTTGAGAGAACAAGTATGGACAACTCTTATAAGAGTTGTTGTAAATTGGGACAGAAAAATGGGGAAATTATTAGCAAGTGATTTAATGTAATCACTTAAATAAATGGATCCAGACCAGAAAAGCATATTATGGAGACTTAATTCTGCTGATAAATTTGAATAGTGGTTTTGCTCTTAGAGTGTGTGGCATTATCATTGAAACACAACAGTATTTTGCTTTTCTCTAGCTTTTTTGACTGCTTGTTCTTGACTCAGTACTTTTAATAGTTCTTTTGTATATTCAGTGTACGTGTGTATTTATAATATAGTTTCTCTTTAATAGTTTACTTCTGAATTGTGGCATGCTTAATGTCATGTAAACTGAGATAAAGCTTGTAGGAATTGCTTTAATAATATTTTGCAAACATAATAGCAAAAACTGTTCATAGTAAAATTAAAGTAAATTAAATATTAGTAAAATGAAAGTATCTTGTAATAGCAAAGCCACAAGTATTGAGATGTGTTTATGAAAATGCAAAACTGTAGAAATTTTGGGTTGTTCTCTTTTGGTTATACACTGTTTAAAACTGAATAGTTAAAGATTTTTCATCTTTGTAGGAGCCCTGAGTTTTATGTACCTTATAAGACGGTTTAATCATTGAATAGATTATACAGAGTTTATTATTAAAAATTTGTAGATTTAGGACTACCTTGAAAACAAATCTTAAAATTTCAAATGTGAGGAAATTTCTGCTTAATTGTTTTTTGTTTGTTTCTACAGGCATTGTCTGGTTTCAGACAGATTCATGTCATAGACATGGATACTATAGATGTTTCTAATCTCAATAGACAGTTTTTATTTAGGTAAGTTTTAATATCTAAGTTTTTTCCCCCTTAAATCTGATGATTGCTAAACTTGAGAACGCTGCAGGTAGTAATTTTTAAAAACTACTGAAAGGATAACATTAATTTTATATATTCAAAAAAAGTAATAACCACTCCCATTTTATGTGAAATTTTACAAGGAAATTTGGGGCATTTAAGTGAAAGTAGTTCTGCTTTGTTTTTTAAGAAATTTCCAAATCATTTATTTGCTTTTGTGCTCTAGCATGCAGCTTTTTTCCTCCTGGTGATTTCATAAGAAAAACAATAGCTGGATTATTGAGCCCTAGTGAGATGTATTGGTGCAAGCTCCTGAGCCAGTATTTAAGTGGTGATCCTGGGACAATAATGTGGTATTGAGTGTAACTTTTCTTAGAGGGGGAAAGCAAATGGAGAGTTAAGGAGAGTAAACCCGGGAGCTATTGAAATAGAACTAAGAGGAATAATTACCATGGCAATACATGAACGACAGAAAACATCAAGGAATGTTTAAGTGACTTTAAAAAGCTTGAAGTAGACCATATAGGAGATTTGGTGAAAAGTTCATTAGTGAATTTTAATTTAGCTTGTAAGGTTTGAGTGACTTATATGAAAGTATTAATCCAGAATTATTGACATGGAGAGATATGGGCCTTTTTTTATTTCCCTCTCTCTAGTGAGTAAGATAGTGATATAACTCAAATAGTCCTACGTATGTAGGCTAAGGTTACCTTAGTAGAAAAGATAAAATCAAATTTGGAGATAGAACTCTGTCTTGTAGAAGATCTTAAAGAAATTGAGAGATGGGTAAAACTAAGTTAAGGAAGTGTTGTCATTGCAATGTAAGCTCTACATTTAACTTTCAAGTTTTATTTTTTAAAATGCCCTAAAGGGGGCCTCCCCTGGTGGCGCAGAGGTTGAGCGCTGGCCGTTTGATCCCTGGGCGAGGTCCCACATGGCGCGCAGACCTCTCCTGCCGCCCACTGCTCCCCTCAGCAGTGTACTTCGTCAGTCTGCCTGCTCTGCTCTCCGCTCTGACTCTGGTAAATTCTCTCACCCTTCCGCGCTTCTAACTGTACCCAGTGCTTGTATAAATAAATAAATCTTTAAAAAAAAAAAAATGCCCTAAAGGGCCTCCCTGGTGGCGCAGGAGGTTGAGCGCAGCGCTGTGAAGCTGTCCACAGCCTCTACAGTGCTGGTTCGATCCCGCTGGCTACGGAGATACCCACATGGCATAGCAGACCTCTCCTGTCTCGCCCGCTGCTCCCTCAGCAGTGTGTTTCGGTCTGCCTGTTCTGTTCCCCTACTCTCTCTCTCTCTGGTGAATCCTCTCACCCTCCCGCGTATCTAGCCTGTACCCCGGTTCTTGTATAAAAATAAATAAAATTTTTTTAAGAGATTTATTTATTTATTTATACAAGCACTGGGTACAGTCAGAAGCATGGGAGGGTGAGAGAACCCACTAGAGCCAGAGCGGGGAGCAGAGCAGGCAGA
>NW_023605370.1:0-24799 GCF_014898055.3 Talpa occidentalis | reverse complement strand
AGTCTTTACCCTTCCTCTACCAGGTGAAGGGTGAGGGGTGGGAGTGGCCACAAAGCAGTTACAGTGTTCAGATAGTTTTTGACAGTGGTCCTGACTGCTAAAGCATTTTTCATTGATGCAGATGTTTTTTCTGGTTTAGGGAAAACTGAGACTAAAGCTTGGAGATGTGAAACAGTCGTCGACTAAATTCAGCGATCCTTTAATCAGATGACTGCCTAGCAACAACTCAGGCCAATTCCTGAAAAAGAGAAGAAGGGGTGGGTGGAGAGGGAGAACCCCTGCCCAGTGTCTAGGACTTCATTTTCTTCTGACAGTGAGACATAAGTAAAATACCACCAGTATTTTGTTTTTGAAAAAGATCTTTAAATAAGCTCATGGTGGACCGTAAATAGGAGAAGAGTTACCCATTCTCTTCAACATGACCCACTGAGTTGCCAGAAGGTGCTTTCAGGTTCTCTAGTTTTGCATTTTGTTTATAGTATCTGGTTACTTATAATAGATTAAATGGCACAGCATTTGATTAAAAAGCTAACAGTGTGGCAGCCTATTCTTCCATTCTCAGGATTATTTCAGGTCTTGTCTCACGGGTTTTATCACTGATAAACTGTTGAGTGCTGTTGAGTTATGGCCATACAAGGTACCATACCAAGTGTATTGTATTTGCTATATTTTTTAGTACAGAAATATAAAGAAGATAATAAAATACCCCATAATCCTACCCCTAGATATTCCAACTTAAAAAAATAAACCACACAGAATCTCCCATTATAGGTCCCTGCCAGAGAACATGGTTTCTTACAATTTTTTTTTTTCATAAAAATTTAGCACCTATACTTACAAGTATATATGATGGAAACCATTTAAATGTGTTTTTATTGTAACATAAAGGACTGTGCCCCATGTTTACTCGCTTTGTGGGTGAGTAGAATTCAGAAAACACTAGGAATAATTCAAGTAGCACTTAAAACAATGAAAATATCAATACAGAAAAACCTAACTTTTAAGCTAAACTTCAACTGTTAAATATCTTGGTTTTCAGTTCATTCCTAATGAAAAAGGCATTATTCATTCAGCTATTAAGCATGTGAACTCCTGCCATCTTCAAATAGATGAGAGAAACAGTAACAGAGCCCAGCTGTCACTAATACAGTTCGCAGAGTGCACCCTCGTGTTTCGTCGCTGCAGAGAGCTGGTGGGTGTGCCGAGACACACTCCCTCCGTTCCTCCATTGTACCCGCTGTTCCTTTCAGTTATTTTCTGTGAAAAATGGTTGAAAATTAACGTGTTAGATTACTGACAGAAAAGAACTCTGCTAGATACTTTATATAGTCAGTTGTTAAAATAACTCAGTTCCTAAGACACGTTGTTTCAGCTGCAAACTTTTAAAACCATTTTAAAAACACATTGCAGAATGTTTCTAAATCCAATGATTTCAGTAAGTTCTGTATATTTCTCTAACTGGCCATGTGATTTTTTAGTTCCTTCTATAGTATTTTAGTCATCATAATGATTTTCATATTCTTCTCACTAAGATTCGAGATTTGTTCACCCAACTTGATATGGACCAGCTTTTGGGACCTGAATGGGACCTTTACCTCATGACCATCATCGCGTTGCTGCTGGGAACAGTCATAGCTTACAGGCAGAGGCAGCACCAAGACATGCCTGTACCCAGGCCTCCAGGCCCACGGCCAGCGCCACCACAGCAGGAAGGGCCGCCAGAGCAGCAGCCACCACAGTAACAGCCACCGTGTCCAGCCTTGATCAGTGACAGCCCAGGAAATTGTTTGCTGAAAACATTTGCATTTGATTTAGGACTTTGGATCAGTGGCCACCTCCTGGAAGAGGCACAAGGAAGCGTTGAATTCCTAAAGCTGCTTAGAATCTGATGCCTTTATTTTCAGGGATACGTAACTCTTACCTAAACTGAGTTGAATGTTTGTTTCCGTGCTGAATGGAATAACAACTCTCAATGACTTTCCTTTTTTTATTTTTTTGGTCTGGAAACATGTGAGACACTCAAAGTAATGTCTGCTGTATCCAGCTGTCTTTCTTGGGTTCTTCAGTCATGCTCTCAACCCTTGCTCATTCTCAGTGTGTGTACATTCTTCTGTCAGCATTTTAAGGTCTTTTGCATCAACACTAAAAACTGATCAGTGTGAAAAGGAAAATGCAGTTAGTTCTAAGTTTAAGCTTAACATGTTTGAAAGTCTGAAAACAGAGCTTGCCTTTTGAGTTAAAAAAAGAGAGTCTTCAAAGTGTTTCAGAACTGCAATAACTAAGAAGCTTTTACCAGTCCACGTGCAGATATACACATTCAGCATACTTGTTGTTTTAACAGGGAAGGTTGGGAGTTTTCTTATCATTGGTGATTGTCACACTTTATACCAAACTTCTCTCCTTCAAAGACTGAAAGGCCTTGTCAAAGGGTTTTATGTGAACTTCACTACTTTGGTATGGAATCTCTATAAGTCTGAACTGACTCCTTGAGCTAACATGTGAATTTGCCCCACCTACTCACTGTAATGTGCTTGTTTGTTTTGAGTATTCAGAACCTTGATCCAGAAGCCAGAGGATGGACTGCATAGAAGATACTAGAAAACAGCACTAAAGAACTCTGGATGGGATACCACGATCATAGTCCTACTTTCCCAAAGTTGAAGTATTTATTCCAGGGATTTATTTTCCTTTGCATTTCTTCTTGCAAAAGAACAGATCACCCTCCTGAATTTCTATATTTATGAAATACCATGGCCATTATCCAGCATACAGTAATTACCATTATAATATTAAAACACAGAGAATAAAAGATGTATTAAACTTAGTGGTTGAGGAAAGCCGAAGCCTGTTTATGCTGTTCTGTATTTTCAGGTAGATTTTTGTATCTGCAGTTTTCTATTACAGTAGAAAGGTAACTGCCTGTTTAGTTATTATATCCATCATACACTTTCAGCATTGGGAAAATCAGGGCTATTGTACTTCAGACTTGTTTGGAAAACAACAACAAAGACACCTGAGGATTTCATATACCATACAAATGAAAACTTAAACAGAATTTGTAGTTCTTTTTATCTGCAGGAGGTAGTTTTCCCCTGCCTATATTGGTATCTGAGCAGACTTTTTATGCCTGCCGACCTCAGTCTGTTTCTAGTAACCTTTATACCTTCCCCCCCCCCCCCCCATAGTCACTCATCTGCCAGAAAACTTGAAAAGTTTATTACCTGTAGAGTTGTAAGACTTTGGTTTTTGAAGTTAGGACTGTGCTTTAGGACTAGATTTAGTTTATAATTTAACATGAAGGCTTTAAATGTGAAGTTGTAGACTTTGTTTAGTGTTCACAGTATTATGAGAAACGGGGTAAGCAAACTTTCCTCCCAGATAGTTGCTTCCAAATTGAAAGAGGTGGTCACGAAAAGAACCACACAGATAAAAGCACCTGAAAGGTAGGACATTTTTCTCCCCAAAATGCGATGTCACTTTAGGCAGCTCTTGTAAATATTAAGATCTGTTTGATCTCTTCCCCTTAGAGACTCAGTGAAGTTGGTACAGTTTGTGGGTGTCTTCATCACTGCCTCTTCTCCCAACCCTTCAAAACAAATACAGTCCACAGTAGCAGCCGCACTTCATTTCAAAGGAACCATTTTAATTTATTTAAAAGTTTGAAAACCCCCTAAGATGACTAAACTTCCATTTCCTCCTTCTATCATTCCTCAGTTTCTCCTTTAGCAGCATTTTTACCTCTATCTTAACTTCTTCCTCAAAAAAAAAATTCTTAAAACTGTGCACTACCTTAAAGATAGTCGTGTTCTTCATGCAATAACGACCTTCCTGTTTGCCACTTGTCATAAACTTTTCATTATTAACAGTCCATATGCCCTTTTCTTTTTTTCCCACCCCCTCTTTTAACCTGGGTCACTTGCTTCTGGAAATCTGAATGGTATATTTAAAATAATTTAGTTCCTATGGTTTTGTGAAAAGACCATCTCAAAATATCCTGCTCCTTTTTTTTCTTTTCGTTCCTAGGACAAGATACCTAAGCAAATAGGAATTTGGTTTGGTGTTTCTCCTAAAATAATGTTCAATACTTAACCTAATCAAATGGCATCCATTTGAATAAAATGACAGTAACTAAAGCTAGTTAATGTCAGTGACATTAAACTAACTCCAGGATTCAGGAGTTTTAATGTTAGAATTTAGAGTTAAATAGAAAGTGGCTTCGTTTCGCCATGGTAGCCTGTCTCTCCTGATCCCTGTTACAGTCCGTCTTCCAGCCTCGATGGTGATGACAGTAGTGCTCCGCTTAGCTTATACTCACTTGTGCACTTGATTTGTTAATTAATCAACTCTTTGAGCCTTGAGACTCTCCATTTTGCTTCTATTTTGTGTTATGAAGATAGCAGTGCTGCGTGGGGGCATTTTGTGTGAGTGGGTGTGTGTTTGAAGTTCTTGTTTCTAGTTTCTATTTTCTGAGTAAGGCTTCTCTCATTTTTGGTTATTCTTCAGTGGCACAGAAGAAATACAAGCCTTTTTTTTCAAAATTCATTACTTGGCACTTAAATGAGATTAACTTGTGAATCAGTAATCTTAATACTCTTGAGGATTGGTTACCCTTCTGCTTATAAGGTTAATTTGTAAGAGTTTCACTGCTAAGCTATTTTATTTCTGTACCGTTGGGAAGTTTTAGAAACTTCTACCTGTGATCTGGCAGTGATCTGATGCTTTATTTAATTAAGGGGCTGCTGTTGCCCCCAGGAAACTTAAGTATTTTGTATAGGATTTTTTTTGTTGTTATTTTGATATTTTTCCCTTCTTTCTTTGCTTCACATGTTCTTAAAACCAGTGTTCTGGAAGTATGCATGCAAGCCTATAAATGAAGACCACAACTCTTCATGTGTGTAGCATGTGTATCATTGTCTAGCTACAGCTGCAAAAAACTTCCTTTACAGAGGTTTGGACTGAACATTTCACATGCACATTTCAAAACAAAATGCTTAGCATCTGCCACAGCCCATTTACCTGTCACAAAGAGCAACGTGGGCTCAACGTGACGGTTGGTATTTGTTTTGAGATTATAATACATGTTACACAATGTTATGACTAGAAGTACTTAAGAAATAAAGCAAAAGAATTTTATACTTTCATGAAAATATTTTTCATCAGTCATTATTCTCAAATATAACTGAAAATATAAAATTTCTGAATGCCACACTGGTGCATGATCTGATTTTTACATGTGCAGTAGTTCTGGCAAAGAAACTAAACTTCTGCTTGGTATTTGAAGAAAACTTAAAGGAATCCCAAGTAAAAATGATATGTATTTTAAAGTGACAATTTGCACAAGTGAAAATCTGATTCCCTGGGCCCGAGAAGGACACCTTTTTTATGTGCAAAAAATCATCTCACATGCACCATTTTTTCCCATTTGGAATGACAGGCTGACACTATTCCCTTTGACAAAATATCTCTATTGGTACGATCAAGTATAACCACTATCAATATTTGTGAGAAGTTTTAAAAGACCATAAGCTGGCATTTGAAGGAACACCATTCCATGACAGACTTTTTTGTACATTTATTTTGTATTTAATTAAATACAATATGAAGGCTGGTGAAGTGTAATATAATTGTGTAAACAAATCCTGTTAATAGAGAGATGTACAGATTCGTTTTGTACTGTATCTTGAAACTTGTGAAATAAAGCTCCCACCTCTGGTTAACCTGTATGCTATAATGTGCGTGACCCAGCACCTTCCAGTAAGACTTTTTGAAACCTGAATGATTCCTTTTAAAGAACCATTTTGAAATTCCAAAAGCTACTGGAAAACATTCATTTGGGGCAATTTGAATCCTTATTTGATTTACTTTTAAGTTAACACACTTTCTATACATTGAATTCTGTCCTGGAGAGGATGTGAATTGCTAAGAAATGTTACCATCTCTTAAATCTCTGACATTTTGACCTGATCAGCCTTTGATGTATAGAAAACATACTTTATTCTGATTATAAAATTTTTCTAGTTTGTTTATGCTTTGTCCTGTCCCAGAAAATCTTTAAAAGGACTTACAGAACCGTAAGCAAATGTGTTCAGTATAAAATGTATGTAGACTAAGAAGATCTAAGTAAAGGGGAAAGGAAGAAGAAAACAATATTAACCAGCAGTGAGCTTTGTACATAAAAATGCATGTTAAGAAGTGACCTACAAATTTGGCCCTCGCTTCTCAGCAACCAACTCAAAAAGGAAATTGAGCTTAAATGTCCCAGCTTAGAAGCATCCAATCCTCAGGCAAAAAGTCTGGATGATTCAGATGGGGCAAGTGAGAAATTGGATTTCAGTTTTTATTGCTGGGAGCACCATCAGCCACCCCAGATGACCTTGACTGACCTTGGCTAAACGAAAAGTTGTGGGAATGTCAGGCATTCAGAGCTGTCACTTCAGCAGGTGATCATTCAACTTGAGTTGGGTGTGATGCCTGTTTATCATTTCGCCACTTCCTGACAGGTAATTAAATGAGTCCTCAGTCTTCATGGGCAATAATCTCTCTCATTTAACTTTCTTATGACCCCAGTTTTGATCAAATAGACTAAACTTGAAATTTGCTGGTACTGTGTTACATGAAAATATACATGTAAAAAATCAGAAACTTCCTTAGAAACTATGGGGGGGAAGAGAGGGTGAAAAAGGAAGTCTTTACTTTTTGGATACTTTCCAAATAGTTGATAGCCTAATAAAAATTAAAGCAACTTTGCAATCTACCAGTTCACTAGGAGGTACTGCTGTTTTATGGGTCATATATTTCTTCCCATGTCATGTCTGCCACTATAGAAAACCATCAGATTAAAACAACTTAATGATTGGACCCTGAAAATCCTACCAACCTTGTCATTTATTGTTAGTATTATTGATGCATTTTGGCCAAAACGCTGCTTTTCCTACTGGCTACATATTTTTGGTCTAGATTAATTTCATTTTAAAGAAATTAAATATGACCTAGTGTTAATACTGAATTAAATCCCACTTCTAAAACTCCCACGTGATTTTTTGTCATGTAAGTCGAGTAGAATGTGGTCAGTTAATTGGCTTCAGAACATTCATATAAATATTTTTGCTGCTCAATCCATTTTCCTTTCACCATCTTATTGGATGAGAAGTATAGAGAAGAATTTCTCTTAAGTCTTATATCAGAAATGAGATTCAAGTATCCTAAACCAGGATTCTAACTTTGAAAATAAAGATAGTAAGTTCGTGATTTAAATATGAAAACAGAAACCTCCATTCTTGGAAACATTTATTTCAAGATGTGAAAGCACAGCTGTGGGTTTCAGAGTTTGCACATCTGGGTTTCTCCACTCTTCCCCCATAGTCTTGCCTATAATTTTTTTCATAGGAAAAGTTGGATTAATTGAATCTTTTCACTCAAAAATATGTTGAAACAAACTAGTCCTGGTTGTGCGAGGGCACCAGGGGAGGCAGGCATCCATATCCCTTATGCAGAGTAAAAATTTCACTTGAATCCTTCCAACCTACACATTATCTTCTGCATACTATCTGGACAGTGTTCTCTGGCTGGCAGCATCTTACAACATAGCGCTAAAATTGACTGCCAGGACAGGGAAGTGAGAACAGCATGCCATTTTCCTATCGTCCTGATTGATTGATTGATTGATTGATTGATTGATTTAATTTATACAAGCACTGAGTACAGTCAGAAGCACAGGAGGGTGAGAGAATTCACCAGAGCCAGAGCGGGGAACAGAACAGGCAGACTGACGAAGAAATACACTGCTGAGGGGAGCAGCAGTTACGGCAGGAGAGGTCTGCGCGCTGTGTGGGATCCTCGCCGGCGGCTGGGGATCAAACCGGTGCTGCAGAGGCCGCGGGCAGCTTTGCAGCCCAGCGCTCAACCACTGTGCCACCAGGTGAGGCCCTGTCCTGATTTTTGACTCTATAAAAGGAGTGTGAGCAAACGTGATTATTTCAAAGGCAAGAAAACAAAGAATTGAAGTCTTCAGTTGTTTAACTGGTATCTATATTTCATCACTCCTTTGAGGCTAAAAGTAATTCAAGCTGCGTGACTAACCTAATTGATATTTTGTATACTCAGGTTTGCTAAACCAAAGAAGGGATAATTAGGTCTCACCAAATGCAGTAAAGTAAGTTAGGAACAGGACTTTTACGCCTTAAGAGCAGTGAAAGAGAAGAAAGGCCTTGTGTATGGAATAAAACCTAATCTCAACTACAGAAAACTAAATTACATCCCAATAGAACTATTACCATTAATGAAAGGTGCTTTTTCAGCATGACCATTTCAGCGCCAGGGTCATGACAAGAAATAGAGCATCACATGATAGGTTTCCACACACATCCGATGTGTCCCACGGTTGGTCTTGCACAACCAGTGGAAACTCTCCTGAGTTTGCCTAACCCCTTCATAAAAGAGATTAGTGCAGGCCTCCCTGGTGGCACAAGGGGTTAAGACTCAGCACCATGAAGCAATCCTCAGCCTCTGCAGCATGAGTTCGATCCCTGGTCAGGGAGCTACCCACGTGACGCAGCAGACCTCTCCTGTCTCGCCCGCTGCTCCCCTCAGCAGTGTATTTCAGTCAATGGGCCTGTTCTGCCCCCCACTCTGTCTCTGGTGAATCCTCAGCGTCCCTGCCCCCACACCTCTGGCCTGTAACCCAGTTCTTATATGCATAAATAAATAAACCTTAAAAAAAAAGAGAGAGATTAGTGAGCAATCCTAACCATACTTAATGGCCCTGAAGTGCAAAGGGAAAAAGCAGTAGGAAAGGATCCATAATAAAGAGGAAAGAACTCTGGATTGGGTTCTAGTTCCCTCCTGGTGGGCAGATAGCTTTGGGCAAGCCACTCACCTCTTATCAAGACTGGCAGCATTGCAGTAAGAGCCTGTCCAGAACTTTGGAGGACTTAATGCCAAAAGCAGTTGAACTGACTTATTTTTCCATTGACACCCAATTCTACTCCATGGTAGAAATAACACAACCCACTGTCCTAAAACACCTGGCTCCAAATAATTTACAGCCAAAGTTGCCCTTGATATTAAAGATCCATCTTAGTGTTTGTAACATGGTGTTTTACTGTGGCATTCACTCAGCCTTTATGAACTACCTACTATGTACCAGACATTGAAATGTCATTTCCACTACATCCTTCCAGTAAGACTGTTAGGGGGAAAAGGATGTCCCAAAGCTAATTTCATACAGGCTTTGTGGACTCCACCCCCACCCCAGGTCAAAGCCAAAGACACTGGGAACTCCAAATCCCATCCCCACCAAAGGGAAGGTGGCTGGGACCTGAGGGTGGGGTTAAGCAGCCAGGTGGATATAAAAGGCAGACACGTGGGCTTTGGGGATCCCCATTTTTGGCTCTCGGCCAGCTCGCAGCGTCAGGCCAGCTCTGAGAGTGACTTTGGGTTTCCAGGTCGTCGGATCGGGTAGGACGCATTAAAGACTTTATTTCCCTATTTTCTCCCTGAGTTGTACATTTTCCTTATTTTCTTTTCTCTTGTAAATAAACCTTTTATTAACCCTTTTGTGTGTGTCTGTAGTAGAGTATTCATAAGTCCCTTTAAAGCACGCGGGTGAGGACCCACAGCCAGGAACCCGTTTAATATCAGGGTTGCTCTATAACAGCTTGGCGCCCAACGTGCTTTGCAAGTTTCACCCGTGGTTGACCAGCCCAAAGTAATTTTTCTTGCGTTGGTCACCATAAAAGCGCATTAGGTCTGCAAGACTCGCAGTGAAACTCTTTGTTTCACGTCTTGGGTTGCTCTATAACAAGACCAGCCCAGATTCAAGGGGCAGAGGAACTGATCCCCGCTGCCCAGTGGTGATAGGGAGGGAAGGCATCAAAGGTGACCACCTTGGAGACAGACACAGTGAACACCCACATAGCAGGCCCCCCTCCCCTCCACACCACCCCCAAGCCCCATGCCCTGTGCTGTCCAGCGAACCCCCACTCCAAGAGTTCCCTTCTTTCCTGGCACAGGGAATGAACATAACAAGCATCCAGGTGGTACCGAGTGGAGCGTTGCCATCAGAGGTTGTCCTGGTTTCCTTTCAGGTTCATTTCCTTCATGGCATGGGCATTCTTTGTAGTTCCTAACAGTTATGGAAATCGTTAGAATTTGACTTGTTTGTAGTAACTTCTGTGCTCAATTTTTCTGCTATTAACTATGGGAAACAAGGTGACAATAAATCAGACATCAGCCTCGTCAAGGACTTCCCCAAAAAGTTATCTCCAGGAGCAGTTCACTGATTTCTAAACTGCCCCTGATTTCAATTTTTAAGAACTTCTCGCTTAACTACCCGCCCAGTCTGCCTACAAGTTTGGAACTAGACCTCCCATTCCTGGCTTTCCTAAAACAGCTGATCTAGGGGAAAGATGATCCGAGTGAGGGGGAGTGTGTGCATTTGTAGTGCAAATCACACCTGACCTTTGATTCTTCAACTGCCTCCCTCTGGCTGCCCTTTGGCCAGGCTCACTGCCCTCCTGCAGTCTCTGCTCAGCCTACCCCACATTAGAGCAGGCCCCCTAATGCACCCCTCTTTACTTTTCCTTTACACTTCCTCTCTCTGCTTATTCACATTTGCTTAATCTTGGTCTCCCTGTGGACAAATCCCAAGAGAAAAGGCACCATTTCTGTGGACAAATCAGTTAATGGTGGGGTTTGTGGATGGACTTAGAAACATTAAAAGGATGGTTAAGATCCAGAGTCGCTTCTTGAGAAAAACTGCCCCTGCAGATGTACTGAAAGGGTTTGTTATTATGTGGTTCACTCAATTTAGTATTTTTGCGGTCTCCGGGCCTTGTCCTCCCTGCCTTGGCACTGGGAGAAGCGTCTGCTGGAAAACAGCCCTTAGGGGAAGGAGAGGGAAGTGAGTGCACCCGGTATTGGCTTTCAAGACCTGCAGGGGGCCCAGGAGTACCCCCAAGAGTGGCGGCTCTGCTCCAGAAATGGGCTGGCAAGCGCTACAGCAGGAGCCGACCCACTGAAGCAACAAAAGCCCTTTGCAAGCTGAAGAGCAGAAAAAACTACGCAAGCAGCCCCTGAAAGGAAACCAGGACAACCTTTGGTGGCAACGCTCCATTCGGTACCGCCTGGATGTTTGTTATGTTCATTCCTTGTGCCAGGAAAGAAGGGAACTCTTGGAGGGGGGTTCGCTGGACAGCACAGGCCATGGAGCTTGGTGGGGGGGTGCGGAGGGGAGGGACATCTGCTATATGGGTGTTCACTGTGTATGCAGATCTCTGGCAAGTGGGCCTTTCCACACATGTCTTTCTTCATCCAGTCAATTGATATTGTCGTGACATGATGAAGCCAACAAGGAATCTATTGATAGTTAGGAGATTAGCTTAGTTTTGTCGAAAGTCTCACCTTGTAATGTTATTCTCCAAGACTGACAACTCAGGAGTTTTACTACTCATCATTTCTGAAAGCACCTCATCTGGGATTTCTGTGAGTGGGGAGATACCTCCTCCCTTCCCACCAAGTCCCTCCCAGATGTCAGATGTCGGAAGTCGCCCCTTGGAATTGTTTGTGTAAGGGAGGGGGGTGTGCAGAGAGAAGAACATAATGGAGGCAGCCTCCTCTTACTCCGCCTGGCACCTCTTCTCTCAATGATGAACAGTAAATTGCCCTGAGTTATAACATAGACACTACAGGTTCTTCTTCTTGTTTAATTTCTATCATATATAAGTATATTACATAATTTTTCATTTTTGCACAATGTATGTATTTTCATCTTGATTATATTCCCCATACAATTCCCACCCCCCTTATTTTGACCCTAATCCCTCCTCCCCCACCCCCCCTGTTGTGTGTCTCTGGTTTATAGTTGCTTGTTGATTTTTATTTTTACTTTTATTATAATTAGTCTTTTTCCTAGTCCCTTATTTAGGTTTTCTAAATTCCTGCTATGAGTGACCATCTTGTATTTTTCTTTTTCTTTCTGGCTTATTTCGCTGAGCATGAAATGCAAATGGCCAACAGAACACAGAAACATTAATTCAAAAGGGCACCTGCACCCCTATGTTTATAGCAGCACTATTTACAATAGCTAAGCTTTGGAAACAACACAAATGCCCAAAAAAGATGACTGGATCAAGAAGATGTGGTCCATATACACCATGGAATATTACTCAGCAATCAAAAAAGATAAACTCATGCAATTTGCAGCAACATGGATGGAGCTGGAAGGGATAATTCCTATCTTATGTCTCACAAAGCCAAGAGTTTTAAGTCTATGAATCGCCTTTGAAAATCCAGACGTCTTAGTAACCAAAAGTTCCACTAGAGGGAAACCATAAAATACATAGAAGGAAATATAGGCGAAACACTACGGGATTTGCACATCAAAGACATCTTTACAGACACATCACCCAAAGCAGTGATAGTGAAGAGAAAGATAAACAGCTGGGACTACATCAAATTAAAGAGCTTCTGCACAGCAAAAGAGACAATAACAAAAACAAAGAGAAACCCCACCAACTGGGAGAACATTTTTGCACCCAACACTAATGATAAAGGACTGATCACAAAAATCTGCAAAGAGCTGATGAGACTCAACAACAACAAAGAAAATAATCCAGTCAAAAAATGGGCAGAAGAGCTAAAAAGAAACTTCTCTGAAGAGGAAATGCAAATGGCCAACAGACATATGAAAAAATGTTCAACATCACTTGTCATCAGGGAAATGCAAATCAAAACTACCATGAGATACCATCTCACACCAGTGAGAATGGCACATATTAAAAAAACTAGCAACAACAAATGTTGGCGAGGATGTGGAGAAAAAGGAACTCTTGTGCACTGTTGGTGGGAGTGCAAATTGGTCCAACCACTATGGAGAGCTGTGTGGAGATTTCTGGACCTACTAAACATAGAGCTTCCATATGATCCAGCAATTCCACTCCTAGGTATTTACCCAAAGGACACAGAAACATCAATTCCAAAGAGCACCTGCACCCCTGTGTTTATAGCAGCACTGTTTACAATAGCTAAGCTTTGGAAACAACCCAAATGCCCAAAAATAGATGACTGGATCAAGAAGATGTGGTACATATATACCATGGAATATTACTCAGCATTCAAAAAAGATAAACACATGCAATTTGCAGCAACATGGATGGCACTGGAAGGGATCATGCTCAGCGAAATAAGCCAAAAAGAAAAAGAAAAATACCGGATGGTCTCACTCATAGCAGGAATCTAGAAAACTTAAATAAGGGACCAGGAAAATGAATATAAGAAAGTGAAAATCAAAATCAACAAAAACTATGAACCAGAGACACTTTTTGGGGGGTGGGGCGGGAGGGGAAGGATTGGGGTCAGAATGGGGCGTTTGCAATTGTATGGGGGAATATAAAAATAAAATTTAATATTTAAAAAAAAAAAAAAAAAGAAAATCCAGACGTCTTAGTAACCAAAAGTTCCACTAGAGGGCGTCGAAGGGCCACATGTGAGGGAAGGCAGGGGAGGAAAATTTGTAGGATAGAGGAATTCTGAGGGGGTCCACTCACGACTTCCCGCAATAAAATCATTGTAACTGCAGGGAGCATCAAATAACTTGAATAAGTATAGTGCATCAGCAGTGTTCGTTGTGAAATACACACAAAGCTTTCTCGTTTGTGTCACTGAAGAGTGATTACTTCCACCGTGGGCGAGGGATGTCTCCTGCCTCCCCAAACGTTTGTCATTGTAGTGGGTTCAGTGGTTGGTTCCCCAAAAAGATACTTTCATGTCTTGACCTCTGGAACCTGTGAATGCAGCCTTGGTGGGTAGCAGTAAAGGATCTCCAGCTGAGATAGTCTATATTATCAGGGTGGCCCCTACATCCAGGGGCAGATGTCTTTCTAAGAAACGTGGAGGGAGATTTGACATCCACAAGAGAGGAGACACAGAAGACAGCTTGTGTGAAAACAGAGGCAGAGACAGAAGCAGAGGCCACTAGTGACTGGAGTGCAGCCACCTGCAGTCGGTGAGCACCTGGAGTCGGGAGCCTCTAGGGGATGCACATCCCCCAGCACACCTTCCTGGAGGACTTCTTGGCCTCAGAAGTTGAGAGGATAAATGTGTTGTTTTAAGCCACCATGTTTGTGGCAATTTGCATTCTCAATGCGGGTGATGTGCCCTCCAGGGAGTAGAAAACTGGTTCTTTGGGAGTGAAGTGGGTGGAAAAGCCTTAGATAACATGGTTTGTTGTTGTTTCAAGGACACAGAACATAATAGGGATAAAGCATGTGTGTGGTGTGGGGAGCTGGGAGAGAAAGGATGATGGGGGGAATCTTTAAAAGGCTCCTTGGGATTGAGAACCACCACCCTATATACAGGCACGCAGACACCAGCACGAATTTGAATTTTTAAGATGGCATGAGCAAACAGGTAAACAATAGCTGGGACCCATCTTTTTCTCCTCAGAAAAAAAGACATTTTAGGGCCTCCCAGGTGGCGCAGCGGTTGAGCGCTGGGTTGCGAAGCTGCCCGCAGCCTCTGCAGCGCCGGTTCGATCCCCGGCTGCTCCCCGGCCACCAGAGGAGGGTCCCGCATGGTGCATAGACCTCTCCTGCCACCCGCTGCTCCCCTCAGCAGTGTACTTCGGTCCTTCTGCCTGCTCTGCTCCCCACTCTGGCTCTGGTGAATTCTCTCACCCTCCCGCGCTTCTGACTGTACCCAGTACATGTATAAACAAAACAAACAAACAAACAAACTAAATAAATAAAAAACATGCCTCAAAAAAAAAAAAAAAGACATTTTAGACTCCTCCCTCTTTTTTGGCCTCATGAGTACAAATAACATGTATGTTGGGCACGTGATATGCAAATGAAAAGTCAGGCTTATTCTCCTTAAGAGACACACAGTCTAGAGGAGGGTAGACCAGACTATACTTTCAACCCATTCAGTTGGGGGGGGGGGCACATGATGGACCACACCCCTCCTGGCTGGTGAAGGGAGGTGGAAATCCAGGCAGACTTCCTGAAAGAAAGGGGGGAATTGTTAGGGGGAAAAGGATGTCCTAAAGCTAATTCCGTACAGGCTTTGTGGACTCCACCCCCACCCCAGGCCAAAGCCAAAGACACTGGGAACTCCAAATCCCATCACCACCAGAGGGAAGGTGGCTGGGACCTGAGGGTGGGGTTAAGCAGCCAGGTTGGGATAAAGCCAGACACGTGGGCTTTGGATGGGTCCCCCATTTTGGCTCTCCGCCAGCTCGCAGTGTCCGGCCAGCTCTGAGAGTAACTTTGGGTTTCCAGGTCGGCGGATCAGGTAGGAAGCATTAAAGACTTTATTTCCCTATTTTCTCCCTGAGTTGGACATTTCCTTAATTCCCTTTCCCTTGTAAATAAACCTTTTATTAACCTTTTGTGTGTGCCTGTAGTGGAGTATTAATAAGTCCCTTGTAAGCGCGCGGGTGAGGACCCACAGCCAGGAATCCGTTCAATATCGGGGCTGCCCTATAACACATAGAGGAATGGGGGAGGCAGGGCCTGGAGGCAGAGGGGATAGGCCCCACCTGAGAACAGTCGCATCCTCTATGCTGTCTCAGCTCCTCCATCCTCGTCATTCCTACTGTTACCACCTTGGTTAAATTCTCGCAGTCCCACACCTATGTCTCCATGTCGCCTCTGCTGCCTCCCCTTCTGATTTTCCTGTGTACCAGACTAATCTGCTTCAACAGTTTATAACAAACACACTCTCTCCACTCAAGAACCCTCCCTACGGCCTCCCCGGTGGCGCAGCGG
Source organism: Talpa occidentalis (assembly GCF_014898055.3). Classification (NCBI taxonomy): domain Eukaryota; kingdom Metazoa; phylum Chordata; class Mammalia; order Eulipotyphla; family Talpidae; genus Talpa; species Talpa occidentalis. Next base: position 9,035 of record NW_023605370.1, on the reverse strand, counting down.
TTGAGCGTTGGGTTGCAAAGCTGCCCGCAGCCTCTGTAGCACCGGTTCGATCCCCGGCTGCTCCCCGGCCACCAGAGGAGGGTCCCGCATGGTGCATAGACCTCTCCTGCCACCCGCTGCTCCCCTCAGCAGTGTACTTCGGTCCTTCTGCCTGCTCTGCTCCCCACTCTGGCTCTGGTGAATTCTCTCACCCTCCCGCGCTTCTGACTGTACCCAGTGCTTGTATAAATAAATTAAATTAAATAAATAAGTCTTAAAAAAAAAAAAGAACCCTCCCTAGCTCACCATATAGTACGCCCCCCCCCCGCCCCCAAGCCTGCTGCACAGGATGCAAGCAACTGGCCCTTCCCTCTCTACCCAGCTCCCATCTCCAGTTCTGCCTTGTCCCAGACACTGTCACTCTGCAGGTAAAAAAATATCATCATGCAGACAGTAACAAAAAGGCAATTACTTTGACTCCAGCTCCACCCTCTTTGTGGGAACTCTGGACGCATCTCAAATTCCTTCCAGTTTTTACTGAGCAAATAGGCATGTTACCTGACAAGCATGGACCAGATATGACTCCAGGGTTTTTGAGACAAGATTGCAAATCAATTGCCAAGGATAAAGATGAACTAAAATCTATTACCCCAATTAAAAAAGGGAATGTGCTTATATAGGTTTTAGAGACCAGGGTTAAGAATAAAGGAGTAAATTTTATAGGCTGAAAAGCAGGTAAGAGGCAAAGAAATGTGGACTTGGCTGAAGTTCTTTGGCTTATTACTGGGAAGCTCATACACGAAGTTTGAAGATGATTTTTTTTTTCTCCAGATAATTGGAGGTTTGAATTTCTGTTGGTGAACCCTCAGCTCTGGACACACCCCCTTCTCTGTGTATGTGTCTCCTAACTTCAACTGGCCTAGGAGCTCAGCTCATAGTTGGTGAATAAGCCTCCAGGCTCTGCTCTGTCTGTAAAAGCAAGCCTCAGAGGAAGGGGAGGTAAGTTACTTGCTGTCCTGTGCCCTTAGGGTCAGCGAGTAAGCATTTAGGCATTTGGCTTCAGTAACATAGTTATTAGAGTCCTCCAGCAGGCTCAGACTTGGTCTTAGAATCTCCTGCAAACTAGAGTCATCTCCTGTCTTCTCCAGTGGGTGATAGCTCTTGTGTGTGATGTGGGCCCCTGTGTGTTTGGGGGAACCCAGAGGGGACATGTCCCTTGGCACCATGATGCCCTCCAGTCATTGGCTCCAAAGCAGCATCCCTGAGCAATCCCACTGGAGAAATATTTATGAAGTAGCTTTTTCACTTTTATTCACTTTTATTGCCCCAGGAAGCAGGGAAGTTCTAGAGTGAGGTCCAGAACCCACGCTGTGCTTACATTTGTCCCCTCATTGTCCTAGGAACCTGTAATATTTTGAGTGCTAACCTGCAGTGAATATTTTTCCCATGAAAATCCTGAGGCAAGCCTGGGTGCTGAACAAGCACAGCTAAGGCTCTCAAGCTAGGGTCCCCATCCCTAACCAGATCTCCCTCGACTTACAGTTGGGTTACCTCCCCCAAACCCATCAAAAGTTGAAAATATCGTAAGTCAAAAATGCATTTAATACACCTACCCTACTAAGCATCATAGTTTAGGCTGATCCATCTTAAATGTGTCAGAACACCCACGTTAGCCTTTAGCTGAGCAAAATCATCTAACACAAAACTTGCTTGATAATAAAGTGCTGAATATTTTGTGTAATTTATCGAAATACTGTACAAATGTGAAAACACATTAGCTTCAGAGAACCGAGTGTTGACCCATTACATGGCTGAACAGGGGGCTGTGGCTCCCTACCACTTTCTAGCCTCACAACAAATACTAGAAGTGTAGTTTCTACTAAATGCATATTGCTTTTGCACCATAGCAGTTGAAAACTTTTAAGTGAAACTGTCGTAATTTGGGGGGGACCTGTATCTGGCCCCACAGGCACACCAAAAGTGTCCCCTGGCCTTCCAATCCAGTCCACGTCACTTAGCCACCCTCCAAGCCAATTGCTCTGATCATCTGGCCTCGTTCATACTTTTGCTCCTCTCATCCTGTTCTTTGTCTCATTTTCCAAAGCACTGGAGTAGCAGACGGCAGAGCCTGGCATCTGGTGGACATGGTCCTGTGTGCAGTGACAGAGGAAGCAGACACTGGCTATGGGTGTCTCCACAGGCCGTTTCCCAGACCTCCTTGTCTTCCACCGTCCTATCCTGTGCCTTCCACATTCAGGAGAAGCTCATGCAAACACACCGTGAAGTGTTCTGGGAATACCCCACACCCGGGCTAGTGGGCCAGATAGCAAAGCCAGCTGCAGAGACTTGAAGTCTATGGAGCAGGTGTGCAAAATCTGCTGCCTGTGGGTAAACCAGCCTTTCAACCCCACGAATGACCGAGGAACCAGATAGAGATGTAACAGCCTGTGCATCGGGAAGTGATTAAACCTGCGGATTTGCCTTCTTCGGTGCATTGAAATCATCAACATAGCTTTAGGTCAAAATAATTTGGACTAGAAGCCTGCCCATTTTGACATCAAAGACTCACTGCTGTGTGTATATACACACACACACATATATGTATATGTACATAATAGTGATTAGTGGAATAACTCTCTCAGAGTAAGATCTATGGGACTGCTGCCTGGATTCAAATCTTGATGATCAAATAAACTCCTTATCTAATCATCACTGAGATTTTTATTTCAGTCAACACTGAGAAGAGGCCCAACTGGGGAGCCACAGTGTACACAGGGAGTACAGAGTACACAGGGAGTGTCTCTTCAGGTGACAGGGAATGGCCCTGTGGGGTCCAGTTTTCCCAGGAGGAACCGCCAACTGCTGAAGTCTGCATTTCTCCCCTAAGCAAGGCTAATCCCCACATCCTAGAAGTCCTCATTCTTTTCCTGAGAATTATTGATGTTATTTGCTTGCTTTCCCTATCAGATTCTTGGTCCTTATTGATTTCGATGAGCTTTTATGCTTGAAGGAAATTAACCTGTTGATGTGTGAACTGTTGTGTTGTCCCAGTTTGATTTTTTTTTTTTTTTAAGATTTATTTACAGGCCAGAGGTGTGGGGGTGAGAGGATTCACCAGAGACAGAGTGGGGAACACAGCAGGGGGATCGACCAAAATACACTGCTGAGGGGCACAGCACCGACAAGACAGGAGAGGTCTTCTGTGCCATGAGGGTCAGCTCCCTGGCGATGGAACTGAGTGGTTGCGGATTGCTTCATAGTGCTGCGTCTTAACCCTTTGTGCTACCGGAGGCCCCTGATGTTTATTTTTTAACTGTGATGCGTGGTTTGGGTCACTCCTATTTTTTTGTTATGTAGTTAAATATATCAATCTTTTTCTTGGATGGTTTCTGGGACTTGAGTGACAATGAGAAGATTTGTTTCCTTTTAAAAATATGTTTCAGCACCTGCTGCTCCCCTCAGCAGTGTATTTCGTCAGTCTGTCTGTTCTGCTCCCTGCTCTGGCTCTGGTGAATCCTCTCACCCTCCCGCACTTCTGACTGTACCCAGTGCTTGTATAAATAAATAAATAAATCTTAAAAAAAAAAAAAAAAAAGAAACTAAATCTCTAAAATAAATAAATAAATAAAAATAAAAAATAAAAATAAAAATATGTTCCCAACAAACCTAGGAAGGATATCTGAGAAAAAAAGGAAACTGACCAGGACTGGACAGAGCCTTCGGGGCCCTGGAGACACACATAATTGAGACCATACTTCAACCTGTGAATCTTTGGAGAGTTGTTTAAAGTCAGTTCCAGATCTCGGTGGCCTGCGGAGGAGGGTGACAGTGGGCAGCAGCAATAGCTTTCCCCACTGTCAGAGCATCTTCCCCCAAATGCCTTCTCCCAAATGCACCTGAAGCAGCCCTTCTGGAGACGCGGTGGACCCCGCTGGCAGGTGTTCTTGGAAAGGCCGTGTCCTCCACTGGGCTGTATTTCAAGGGTGGTTTTAGCACATTGGTCGCGCCCTGTGGTATCCACCCGGCTGGCCAGGCCTGCCCGTGGCCCAGCTCCTGGTCACACAGAGACCGGTTTCTCCTGTCAGATGCAGGAAGCAGTTGGCCTTGGGCAGGGCTGCTTCAGTTTGGGAAGAAAACAAGCGTGATGGGCAGTGAGCGGAAGCGCCGGGTGTGGCCAGGGAAGTGGCTTCCTCATCTCCGAGGCTCCGGAAAGGCTTCCGAAGGGACCCGTGCCAGCCTGACCCCAGGTTGTTTTGTGGGAACTCCAGCCCTCACAGAGGGGAGGACCCGCGTTGTTTTTTTCCAACATGAGTAGTAGTTTTTTTTTGACATGGTAGTGAGGCCATAGCTGTTAGTGGTCAACAATAGTGACATTGTGTGTTGGCATTGCTGTTATTTCTCCTTGAATTCATCAATATTCAAGTTTTTACAAATTGCTTACAAATACGATGTTCAAAAATAAGTCGGTGCTGCCATTAGCTTTAGTGGAGAGACCCAGGGCTCTCTCTGGTCCTGGCTGTGAGTGAGGGCATGTCTGAGATCTTTGGGTGGAGGATGGACTTTGGGACTTCCTTGGGGGTGTTGAGGTAATTGGGGTTGTGGGGGTTAGGAATCTTAGGCTGGTAAACAGGGGTGACATTGGGAGTAGATAGGGGCTACAGAGTTAGAGGGGCAGCTGACCTCTGTGAGTCTCTTTTGGGTGTAGGAGACTCAGCCCCCCAAGTCAGTCCTCTGCAGCCATGGTTAATGACTAAAGAGTCTGCAGAAGGGGGGCTGGTGCCAATATTTCAACTTCTATAAACCCCAGTTTGAAGCTGTTTCACTCTCTTCATGGAGTGCCTCTCTTTGTCCCAACCTACCACTTTCTGGTGCCCCAACACTTAGAGATTAATTGCAGTATGACATTTTTAAAAGATAATTTCTATCAAATTAGTTATTGGTTGTCATTCTGCCTTTTAGTTATACACTTAGAAATGAATTCCATTCCTTTGATGCTTATGAGAACTTGCTCGAATTTCCAAAATGAAGCAGAATCAAATTAAAATGCAATACATTATATTTGAGATTCTTCTGGAAATAGTGAAATAGAAATTCATCACTAGGCTGTCTGGTGGGTCGCAGAATCACACAAAGGAGATAATTTCACTGTCAAGTGAATTGAAATTGTTAGCCCAGCTGCTGAAAATGAAGCAGTGACACCCCCTACACACACACACACACACACACACACACACACACACACTCTACAAAGATCCAAATCTCCAAGATCACCCTTAGCCAAAGAAGGGCAGAGCCTTGATTGACACCCTCTCTGAGGCTGTGTGGGTAGGGGGAGAAAAAGAAAAATACTCTCAGAAGGCCAAATCAATAGGTAGCCTTATAAACACCAGATTTGTTTTGTGCTCTTAAATCTTTTTTCCTTCAGAAATCAAAAATACTGTTCAAGTACCCAGAATGTCCAGAGCCTTAAATTCAATGATCAGATCTCTTCCCTTGAGGAGTTGACAACCTAGCTGGAGAACAGACACACTAACACACCAGCTAGTAACTAAGAAACTGAGATATAACCAAGCACGATTATATATGCTTAGAAAAAGATCTGAAACAGAAACTGCCACTGGAAAATGCTTGTGACTCTGACAGTCCAAAGAGAAAGAATCTACTGCAGTGATTCTTAGATTTTCCCATTGTGAGGTATATACATTTTTTTTTTTTTAACTTCAAGGACCTGCATGTAACAGGTGATATTTTTTTGTATATTCGGTTAGTGAACTAGGAAAGCCCAATGCATTTACCAGGGTTTGCAATAACTCCCTCTGCCTCCAGGGGACGGCAGTGCACATGTTTTAACCACCAGGCTACAGGAAGTCACACCATTTAGGTACATTGAGGAATTGTCTTTTAATAATTCATTTCATTTGTTGGCTGCTTTCCCCAAAGCACTAATGTATGGATAGATTTTAAATAACAGTTTTGGAGAGGTAAAAAGAAAACGTAAACTCTGGATCTGAAAGCATGATTCCAGTTCTGCCTCTGCTGGTTGTGTGAGCACCACAAATTGCCAGCCTCAAGTTGAAGCAAAGCGCATCATCATAGCCATGCCCTGGCCCCTCGTAGAGTTGTTCTGAAGGAAAAATGTCTTTAGCCTACAATATAAGCTGAGTCCCCTGCAAAAATCTCATCTTTCCCCACCTCCCTGGAGCTTTTTGGGGAATAGTTCACAATGAAAGATGCTAAATGCCCCTTAACTTACATTAGGTTGTAGCTGCTCCATAGTCTTTTTCCCTTGCCCCCTATAAATATCGCCCACGTAAAAATAAAATCTCTACATGGTGCTGTCCAATACTGTAGCCACCTGCCCACACATAACTAATGAGCGCTTCAGTCCCCCCTCCACCCAGTTGAGGGTGTGCTGTCAAATCCACACTTGTGTTCAAAGATTTAACTTACAAATGTTAAGATGTAAAATACAGCATTGATAATTTTTATTTCATGATATGTTAAGGTCATATTTTTGACATAGCAGGTTAAATAAAACATATTATTAAAATTAATGTGGCTACTGAGCATTTAAAATGTGGCTGTGACTCAGGTTGCATATCCATCGTACAAGAATGGTCTTGACTGGGCGGGTTTGCAGCTCCTGTCCTGCTGTGAGTTTCCATGATTCAAATATGAACACTAAGGGAAAATAAGTTTCAGGTAAGCCTGGACTTAGCCGCCCAACTCCTTGGAAACCATCCACGGGATTGCACCCCTGAGTAGCCGGCCACGGTGCATGTGTTGGTGAGTCGGTTCACAGCACAAAGGGCGAAACTGGAAACAACCTAAATGTTTGACCACTGGGACCCGGACGGGCTGATATCACTAAGACATCTTTATGTTGGCCATGTGTATCCAATAAAAAGGCAAGTCATTATTCACAAGAACCACGTGGGATGAACACACCTAAAACTACTACGATGCTACATGTCAATTAGGCCTCAGTTTAAAAGATTTAAAATGAAAAAAGAACACCTGAGACACTTAATAAAAATACAATTGCAACATCTCAGGCCTCTCTCTGAGTAATTCTGATTCAGAGGTCTGGGGTGAGACCTGATGATCTGCTTAAAAAATACCCTCAAGAAATTTTGAGTTCCAGACAAGCTTGAGACACCCTGAAATCACTTGTAAGTACATGAATTACCTGGAAAAGATATTCAAAAGATAGTGTTCAGAATAATACCATATGATGATTTTGGTGTATGAGCAATGTTACATATGTGTGTGTATAAACACACATAGTTATGCACAGAAAAAGGTGAGGCTGTTTGCTGCCCATGGTTGCCTCTGGGAAGTATAAGGGGAAAGAGACAGACTTTTCATTTTTACCTACATACTTCGATGTTTGTTTACACATCATTTAAAGGGGCGAGGAGGAGGAGAATCCAGTGATTCATCAGTTCCCAAGTGTTAGGGAGGAGGAGCAGGGGAGGGGAGGAAGGGAGGAGGGTGACTGTCAGCTGTGCTCACCCTGGAGACCAGGCAGCTGGGGGGAGGGGGAAGGAGCCCATCGTGGAAGCTCCCCAAGTGTGGCCAGGTGCTTCCTAGGAGCCCCAGCCTGGCCATCAGCTCCTTCTGCACTAGACTCCTCCTTCTGCTGCCCCTATGTGTAGGGGAGCCCCAAACCCTCTTGACTAAGTGGCTTGGGAAGAGGACTTTCCAGATAGCTTGACCAGGACCACAGCCAGGCGGTGAGGTCACCCAGCACAGCTGCAAACTATTTCAAGGAAACAGGTGGTGTCTCTGGCCTCTCGCTAGGCTGGGAGTTTGCTGAGAGAGGCCTCTTCCAGGGTGACCTCAAAGCCCAGCCATAGACACAGCCTCAGTGGTTGATACAGGGTACCCTGAGTCCTTAGGGGCCTACAGATAGTACCTCCCTCAACAACAGTGCTCTCAGCCCTGGTGGTCTGTTTCTTCACTTAGGAGCTTTCAAGTCCTGCTCATGGACAGCTTCCCAGGCCTACAAAATCAATATCTCCCCATGCGGTTGAGGCATTAGCATTTTGAAAGCTCTCAAGAGATTCCACTAGCCAACCAATTTGGAGATCTCTTGTCCCTCGTCACCAAAGTCCTAGGGTCAGCAGCAGTCCCTAGAAGCTTATTAGAAATGCAGAATCTCAGGCCCTACACCAAACTAGTAAACAGAATCAGAATCTGCTTATTTTACAATTTATTTTTATTTTTTTTATGCATACAAGAACTGGGGTACAGGCCAGAGGTGCGGGAAGTGAAAGGATTCAACAGAGACAGATTGTGGAGCAGAATAGGCAGACTGACTGGAATACACTGCTGTGGGGAGCAGCGGGTGAGACAGTAGAGGTCTGCTGTGTCATGTGGGTAGCTCCCCGGCTGGGGATCAAACTCACGCCAGGGAGGCTGGTGATAGCTTAATCGTGCTGAGTTTAAACCCTGTCCCACCAGGGAGGCCCAGAATCTGCATTTTTATAAGATCCCAGGAGATCTGTGTACACTAGAGGGTTTGGAAACACTGCTGTAGGCATGGCAGCATGATGGATGCACAGCTTTGGGGGTTGCAAGAGGGGTGGAATGCTAACAAAGCCCCTGACTCCTGCATGCTCCAAGAGAGCCCTTAACCTCTCTGGATCTCAGAATGAAGACTTCTGGGTCTCATTTTCTCTTGGATCATTGAAAAGGATAATGCCTGGTGCCAGCACTCTGCAAATCTGAGCTCCTGTTTTGTTAGGATTGTTATTGTTTTGAGCTCCGAAATGCAACCTGCTCAGTTGGCCAGCCTGGGATGAGCATGTGCTGGCTGTGCTTCCCCTCAGCTCACCCCCTATCCCACCAGCATCCAGTGTCTTTTTTCTCCAGGGGCTCAGCCACAGGGACCAGAAAATCCGTGGCTCAATCCAGATGCTCTCTGATCCCAGAGTTGTTTTTCCTGTTGAAATCATGTGATTGCTCATTGCTAGGGAAAGCAAAACAATAAAAGGGAGTAGGTTCTGGTAATTGCCATGGAAGCTGCAAATGTGGAGCATTTCTGGGCCAGC
>NW_023605369.1:0-24834 GCF_014898055.3 Talpa occidentalis | reverse complement strand
TACGCTTGAACTAACTCAACTAATAGCCATATGACCTTTTTATTAATTCATCCATTGAACTACTGGTTTATGAAGTCAAAATAGAAACAATGAATATGAGGACATAGTCTATACCCGCAAACAATGTTTACAAACAATTTACAATAAATTCTCAAACTTTTGGGCTAGCTGGCTAAAAAAAAAATGCAGTAATGTAAATGTTGCTTGAGTTAACAATTAAAATCTATTCTTCAAAATGAACATTTTATATCTTTCCATAGGAATCAAAGACCACTTTCTATAGATCCATATCCTCAAAAGTACTACATTTAAAAAATAATTTTTCTAGATTATCTTCATTGTGAAGACTTTCTGGAAACTTCTACATAAAATAGGTGGACATGATGAATGGCTCAATGATATCCGAGTTCGTGTTGTTAGGACTCACCCATAATTGGAAACTTGAAATTTTCTTTTTTTGCATATTTTTGTTGGCCTATGCAGCCCTTATGGCAGGAAACCTCTCATTGTGATCACTGTAACCTTTACTCTCATCTGCACTCTACACCCATGTACTTCCTCCTTGGAAATCTCTCTTTTCTCGATATGTCTTTGTCTACAATCACCACCCCTCAGATGATCACAGATTTTCTCAGGGAAAAGAAACACTATTCCTTGTGGGGCTGTATGGCTCAGATGTTCTTTCCTCCACTTTTTAGGGGGAGTGAGATGACTCTTCTCATAGTTATGGCTATTGATCGATACGTTGCAATATGCAGACCTCTGCACTACACCACCATTATGAACCGCCGGGTGCTAGTGGGCTCCGTGCTGCTGTCCTGGACTGTTGGTTTTGTGCATACAATGAGCCAGATGGTCTTATGATCACCTTGCCCTTCTGTGGCCCCATGTAGTGAACAATATTTCTGTGACCTACCTCTGTCTAAAGCTTGCCTGCACGGAGACTTACATCTGGAGTTGTGGTAATTGCTGACAGTGGACTGTTGTCTTTCATCTGCTTCATTCTCTTGCTTGTTTTCCTACACTTTCATTCTGGTAACTGTCAGACAGCGATCCTCTGGTGGACTTTCCAAGGCTCTGTCTACACTGTCAGCTCATATTACTGTGGTCACTCTCTTCTTTGGACCATGATCTTCATTTATGCTTGGCCGTCAGTGGCTTTTCAGTGGATAAATTTCTTTCTGTGTTTATTCCGTTATCACACCTTTACTGAACCCCATTATTTACACTCTGAGGAATCAGAGATGAAAGCGGCCATGAGTAGACTACGGACCCAACATGTCAGCTCCCAACAGAATTCTAGACAACGATCAGTGTGAACAAAGTTTCTCAGTACAAGACCCACATATATTGTACCCTGAATAAATTGCAGTAATTTGGTTACTTGTAAATTTTTAAATTCATGGGTTATATTAAAATTATCAAAAACTTTACGATATTTTTATGACATGATTGATTTTATTTCAAGAATATGCATTTAAAATTAAGTCCAGTTTGGTGTATTTTTTTAAAAGATTTATTTATCTAGCATACAAGAACTGGGTATAGGCATAGGTGCAGGGGGTGAGAACTTCACAGAGACAGAGTGGGGAACCACTAGACAGATCGACTGAAATACATTGCTGAGGGAGCAGTGGATGAGCCAGAGGAGGTCTGCTGTGCCATGTGGATGTTCCTTGGCCAGCCTGGGATCCAACTCATGCTGCAGTAGCTGTGAATAGCTTCATAGGTTGCATCTTAACCCCTTGCGCCACCAGGGAGGCTCTGGCGTATTTTTTAATGCAATAAAAGAGTATGTATAGAAAATCTCCTCTAAAATAAAAGCTCATATGAAGAGAAAGTTTCTGAAACATCGAGTAAGAGGTTCAAATCAGCCTGGCTGTCATGCAAAACATGTAAGTGAAGCTATTTTACAAAATTTGTGTCTAGGTGACATACTTATTAAACACCATAAAGAGAAGACTTGAATATGGCTGACAAAAACAGTCATGATTAACAAAAACAATAAAATTATCATTTTCATCCACTAATTAATGGGATATTTTATTCAGTTATAAGTAATTGAAATAGAAAACATACCAGCATTGGGGTGCTGTTAGAGCAAAAACCAAAATCACTGCATTTGGAATAAAGATCTATTTGGGGCTAGAAGAGTAATGAGGAAATTCAGTTGGAAGATAGAAAAGAGCAATTCTTAGGTGATACTGAAATGTTTGGTTATACTGTCTCCTAAATAAATATGGAAAATGTAAATATTTACTTGAAGATATAGTTCCAGAGTTTTCTATGCAGAATGTTGACAGTTGTCAGATGATTATTTGAGTTGTGTGTGATAAAGTATAGGAAGAGAGAGAGAGGCTGTCAGTTTTCAAGATTTAGAGAAACACAGAGGGTCTAAGACTGTCTCTACAATTAAAAAAAAAATTCTTTATGTAAGAAATCACCTCAAATAGAGAATCAATGACATGGCTACAAGACCTTTTGTTAAGTTGTCAGAAAGACAAGGCAGTTCCTAGCAGAACTCTTTCATAGAAAAGAGAAGTTATTCTAAGAATCTTACAGGCTGTGTCCCAAATTAGCCAGATACACTTAATGAGAAAAACATCTGTCACAGAAAGAATGTGATTTTGGAGTATGGAATAAATCCCCAAATGGTTCCTAAAATCACAAGAAAATATTCTGGCCAAGAGATACCCACTTGAATTAAAAAGAGCAGAAAGTATAAAATGAAGAGTCTTCTTGGTCTTGGAAGGGTGTTACAGAGAAGCAGATAACCAAATAGCCTATAAACATTTGTAGATTTGCTCACCATCATTCCTCATCAATGACGTGTAAATAGAAAACTAGAATGAGATGCCACTACACATCACTGAAACTGCTAAAGTTAGAAGACTGAAAATACAAATTGTCGGTTAGGATATGAAAGAATTATTTATCTCATTTATTGATAGTAGGGGTATAAAATGTTACAGCAACTATGGAGCATTATGGCCATTTCTCAAGTAGTTAACCCTTTCACCCTCTGTTCTCTACTAATCTGACTCATAGATATATACACAAGAGAAAGGAGAGCAAATGTCCATAGAAAAATGTATCCTTACAGATATGAATGCTTTGTTAGCTTTACTCATGTTCTTCCCCAACTCAGAAAAAAATGTATATATATATATATATATATATAGATATATATATATTTTTTTTTTTAAAGATTTATTATTTTTTTTTTTTTATAAATTTTTATTGTTATATTCCCCCTACAATTGCCGCCCCCCATTCTGACCCCAATCCCTCCCCTCCCGCCCCCGCCCCCCTAAAGTGTCTCTGGTTCATAGTTTTTTTGTTGATTTTGATTTTCACTTTCTTATAGTTTTTCATTTTCCTGGTCCATTATTTAAGTTTTCTAGATTCCTGCTATGAGTGAGACCATCCGGTATTTTTCTTTTTCTTTTTGGCTTATTTCGCTGAGCATGATCCCTTCCAGCGCCATCCATGTTGCAGCAAATTGCATGTGTTTATCTTTTTTGAATGCTGAGTAATATTCCATGGTATATATGTACCACATCTTCTTGATCCAGTCATCTATTTTTGGGCATTTGGGTTGTTTCCAAAGCTTAGCTATTGTAAACAGTGCTGCTATAAACATAGGGGTGCAGGTGCTCTTTGGAATTGATGTTTCTGTGTCCTTTGGGTAAATACCTAGGAGTGGAATTGCTGGGTCATATGGAAGCTCTATGTTTAGTAGGTCCAGAAATCTCCACACAGCTTTCCACAGAGGTTGGACCAGTTTGCCACTCCCACCAACAGTGCAGAAGAGTTCCTTTTTCTCCACACCCTCGCCAACATTTGTTGTTGCTAGTTTTTTTAATATGTGCCATTCTCACTGGTGTAAGATGGTATCTCATGGTAGTTTTGATTTGCATTTCCCTGATGACAAGTGATGTTGAACATTTTTTCATATGCCTGTTGGCCATTTGCATTTCCTCTTCAGAGAAGTTTCTTTTTAAGCTCTTCTGCCCATTTTTTGACTGGATTATTTTCTTTGTTGTTGTTGAGTCTCATCAGCTCTTTGCAGATTTTTGTGATCAGTCCTTTATCATTAGTGTTGGGTGCAAAAATGTTCTCCAGTTGGTGGTGGTTTCTCTTTGTTTTTGTTATTGTCTCTTTTGCTGTGCAAAAGCTCTTTAATTAGAAGAAAAGAAATAATAAAAACCAAAGCAGAAATAAATGAAATTGAAACTAAAAAAACAATCCAAAAGCTCAATGAAACCAAGAGCTGGTTCTTTGAAAAAATCATAAAATAGACAAACCGCTAGCCAGGCGCACAAAGGAAAAAAGGGAGAAAAGCACAAATAAACAGGATCATCAATGAAAGAGGAGAAATCACAACGGACACAGCAGAAATCAAAAGAATAATCAGTAACTACTATGAACAGTTATATGGAAACAAGTTTAACAATCTAGAGGAGATGGACAAATTCCTACAACTCTACAATCACCCAAAGCTAGATAAAGAAGAAATAGAACACCTAAACAGACCAATTACAATTAGCGAAATTGAAATGGTAATCAAAAACCTCCCCAAAAACAAAAGCCCAGGACCCTGATGGATTTACAAATGAATTCTACCAAACATTCAGAGACGAATTAGTGCCTATCCTTCACAAAACTCTTCCAAAAAATTGAGAAGGCAGGGACAATACCAAACACGTTCTATGAAGCCAACATTACACTAATACCAAAAACCGAACAAGGACAACACAAAAAGGAAAACTACAGGCCAATCTCCCTAATGAACACTGATGCAAAAATCCTCAATAAAATTTTAGCTATCAGAATCCAACAATGTATCCATAAGATAATTCACCACGACCAAGTTGGATTCATTCCAGGGGCACAAGGATGGTTTAACATCCGAAAATCAATCAACGTTATCCAACACATCAACAAAAAGAAATATAAAAACCATATGATAATATCAATAGATGCTGAGAAAGCTTTCGACAAAGTGCAACACCCATTCATGATAAAAGCCCTTGAAGTTCTTGGGATACAAGGAACATACCTCAACATCATAAAGGCCATCTATGACAAGCCAACAGCCAGTATCATTCTCAATGGTGAAAAGCTGAAAGCAATTCCATTAAGATCTGGAACAAGACAAGGATGTCCACTCTCACCATTGCTTTTCAATATAATACTGGAAGTCCTAGCCAGGGCAATAGACAAGAGAAAGACATCCAAGGAATCCAAATAGGAAAAGAAGAAGTCAAACTATCACTATTTGCAGACGATATGATATTATACATAGAGAACCCCAAAAACTCCACAGAAAAGCTAATTCAACTCATCAATCAGTTCAGTAAAGTGGCAGGATACAAAATCAACACGCAAAAGTCAGTAGCCTTCCTATACACAAACAATAAATCTGAAGAAGAAGAAATCGAAAAGACCATCCCTTTTGTTATTGAAACAAAAAAAATCAAATATTTGGGAATAAATCTAACAAAAGAGGTAAAGGACCTATACAAAGAAAAACTATAAAACACTGTTAAAAGAAATAGAAGAAGACACAAAGAAATGGAGAGACATCCCCTGCTCGTGGATTGGAAGAATAAACATTATTAAAATGGCCATCCTTCCAAAAGCAATATACAGATTCAATGCTATTCCAATCAAAATTTCAATGTCATTCTTCAAAGAAATAGAAAAATTATTGATGAAATTCATATGGAATCACACAAAAACCCCGAATAGCCAAAGCTCTCCTGAAAAAAAAGAAGGGAATGGAGGCATTACACTCCCAGACTTCAAACTATACTACAAAGCCATAACCATCAAAACTGCATGGTATTGGAACAAGAACAGACATACAGACCAATGGAATCGAATAGAAAATCCAGAAATAAACCCACAGATTTATGGTCAACTAATCTTTGACAAAGGAGCAAAGACTATGCATTGGAGCAAAGAAAGTTTGTTCAATAAATGGTGCTGGGAAAACTGGGTCGCTACATGCAAAGAATGAAACTTGACCACCACCTCACACCATACACAAAAATCAACTCAAAATGGATTAAAGAACTAGACATAAGACCTGAAACCATAAAATATATAGAAGGAAATATAGGCGAAACACTACGTGATTTGCACATCAAAGACATCTTTACAGACACATCACCCAAAGCAGTGATAGTGAAGGCAAAGATAAACAGCTGGGACTATATTCAAATTAAGATTTATTTTTTTATTTATTTATTTATGCACGCACTGGGTACAGTCAGAAGCATGGAAGGGTGAAAGAATTCACCAGAGCCAGAGAGGAGAGCAGAGCAGGCAGACTGACGAAGTACACTGCTGAGGGGAGCAGCAGGAGGCAGGAGAGGTCTGTGCACCATGTGGAACCCTCGCCCGGGAGCCGGGGATTAAAACCGCGCTGCAGAGGCTGCGGGCAGCTTCGCAACCCAGCACTCAGCCACTGTGCCACCGGGGAGGCACAAAATGTTATATATTTTTAAAATGTGATACTTCTTAGCAGTAAATATGGATATATTAAAGGAATAATATTGAATTTAAGAGGTCAAACACAAGGGAATACATTTTTTATGTTTCAATTTACATTCCATTCAAAAACAGACAAAACTTACCCAAGTATTGATAGGGACAATCGATACTTCTAGGGATGTACTTAACTGAAAAGGGTCTTTCAGAAACATCCTGACATAATGGTAGTATTCTGTCTTTGTATGGTATAGGGGTAAATTAAAAAAAACAACAAAACATTTTGGGGAGGTTTTCCCATGCCTTTTCAGTAAAACCATGTCTCTCTGCCATTGTGAATCTGCCATCAAATATATGTCAAGCCTCCTTATTCCTTCTACAACTGCCTCCTTTCCCACATCTTCTAGCACAAAACTCTACATTTCTTATTCACTGTACTACAGAATTTCCAAAATTCCCTTTTCTTTTTACACTTTCCTTCCTCAAATCCATTCTCTACACAGTAATCAGCATGGTCTTCATCTTACAAAAGTCCTTATAATTACACACTTAGAATAATTACTAAATGGCACATCCTGAGCAGCATCTGCCTACCCCTCTGATAGCACCTTATGCATTTCCTACATTTGCCTACCACTTTCTCGTTACCATGGTCTCCTTTCTATTTCGTCATCACCAGCTCTTCCCTCTTTAAGTGGTCTTTGTTCTTCATTATCCTGTTGTCTGAAATACCCTCCCCTTATTTCTTCCAGAGCTGTATTACTCTAGTATTCAGACCTCAGCTTAAACTTGACTTTCTCAGAAAGGAATTTTCTAATACTCTAATGTTATATCCTATTTTACCCCATACATTCTCCAACATGTCATTATTTTGTTCTTTTGATCTCTAACATTCTTTTTATTGCCTTTTACTCCTGCTTTCTTGACAGATTCTAACAAAATGTTAAGTCCATGAGACCAAAAAATAATATATGATACCTCATAATCAGTGCCGAATTGCTGGCCTGCCTATTCAATAAATCTTCCCAATGACAGGCACTCAAATTTCCTGTAAAACAGAGGTTTCTCATTTTTTTAAGGAGAAACATATGTGGAAGTATAGCCACTATTGTAATCTTGTCTTTTGAGTTGTAGTCTCATTTCTGGATGCCTTGTTTAGTTAACTAGCTCTGGTCAATCTGAAAATTCTAAATTTCTCTCTCTCTCTTGCTCTCATACACACACCCACACAACACAAACACACATTTTTTCTTTTTAATGTCTGAGATAAAAAATTTCTCAGTAGAGAGGAGACTGACTATAGACTAGCTGAGATTTCAATATTACTTTTGGTTAATTCTAAAGCATAGTGATAAATTCTAAGAAATGAGATTGATCCCTGGGGGAGTTAAGTACATAAATCAAAAAATGAAAACAAACCAAAACAAAAAACTTTGCATTTCCAAAGATCTCTTCTTTCCCCCTTCCCTCTCTCTTATCATGTCCCTATCCAACCTCCTTTTCTTGAATCTGTATAAAGGGCTTTATGGTCCATATATCTCCAGGTACATGAATTCTCTGTCTCTTCATCTTTTCTCCCATTGTTTTTACATGACTATCCATTTTTCTTTCTGTTCTTCCCTCTTTTCACATTGTATTTCTAGTTTTCTGTCTTTCTGGGAACTTATCCAACAGATAAACTTTTGCAAAAAACAAAATGATAAATTTAAAAAATATTTATTTCTAGCACAGATTATATTAGGAAAAAGGTACAAACAATATTTCTCCCTCTCTTGACTACTTCATTTTTCCAGCATCTTTCACTGCCTTTCTGGCTTAACTGAACATAAACTTGAATGAAAGTATACTGAACTATATGTTTCTCTTGGAAAAGTAAAGTTTGTTACTTAATGTTAATGCAACTCAGATTTATTGAGTCTTATTGAGTCTTTTTTAATAAATAAGAAAAAACTAAGTAAAATTAATTTTGTGTGATCAAATGTTTTTCTTCAATGGGATATTCTTTAACTGAAACACCAAAAGATCTTCATTTTTGTATAGCAGCACCAGGAACAATATGTTCAAACAGTGAAGTAAATATAGAATTTTTTTGATATGTCACATTCCTAGAGTGACTAGTCTAGGAAACCATAAATTATTCTTCTTTAAGGAGAATTATCCCTGAAAAATGTTTGAGCATAATAGAGTCTATCACTACCTGTCTCTTCTGCATCAAAAATATCCAAATATTGGCAATATTAGTCTTAAGTGACATAATTGTTTCACTACTTAAATTTTATTAAACATTACTGCTTTCTCATCATTTATATGAATTATATAAGATCTACAATAATGGGAAACTTAATAATTTCTGCCAAATCCAGTTACAATTACTGTTGTTCAATAGTTTTCAAAAATTCTAATGAAATTAGGTACAAGAAAGGTGGTAGAAAAATATTATTCATATTTGGGATCATTTTATGAGTAACTTAAAACACAGAAGAGAATCAACTAGGGAAAAAATTAAAAATGAGATTTCAGCAATGATAACATGTATGTAGCATAATGTATGCAGAAAACCATAGCAACATCAATTACATTAAGATAAAAGATCATATCAATATAACACTAAAGTAGGAAATATTCAAAATTATGTTTAAGAAAAAATGCTACAAAACTGTATTAACATAAACATGACAAAATTGGGTTGTGTGTCATTAAAGAAGGCAAATATTTAAAGAGACAAAATACTTCTGGGATGAAAAGATAACAATATTGTGATTCTATTCATTTTTTCTACATTTCTTATAAGTTTGACACTATGATATGAAAACGTTACAAGGCCCCTGGAAACTGGTCCTTGTTAGTTATACCCCTTCCTGTTATTGAGTTAATCTGGTCCTTGTTTGCTTTGAAAACCACCAAACCTTGACCAGTCAATTTCCTGTTTCCTTGCTAGCCCTCCCTGGTGATCAACCCTATAAAACCAGGACCCCCACTCATCTCTGGGCAGAGAGTGTGGCTCAGGACTGTTTCTCCTTCTTTCCTGTTGTGTGATCCACAATAAACATCTGTTGCTTGAAACTCAGATCTAAATTCCTTTCACCATATAAAGCCAGACAAGAATGCTAACAAAAATATCAGTGGAACTTGTAATTTCAGAAAATAAATCCATCCTATTTTACACTACAAAGGTATGAAAACAGCCAAGAAAACTTTGATGAATAAAGCAATAAGAGGGGCCTTGGCTTACTATACATTAAAATTCACTGCAAAACACCATGAGTAAAAATAAAATATATATTAGCTTCTTGAAAATTAACAAGAAAGACAATGACTAGACCAGAAGAAGAACCTAACTGACCTGAAAATATAACGGATTATAAGGAAAGTATGACACAAACTTAGTGGAATGAATCATTATTCAATTGGGATGGTGAAAAATTACACCATTTACTGAAACCAAGCAAACCTGTGTGTGGGGGGGGTGACTTGTTTGGTGGGTTCTCACCCATGCACATGCTACTGCAGGACACCACTCAAAAACAGACATGTGGGGAAGAACAACAACAGAATTTATTTACAGGGATTGTGGAGAGAGAGAAAAGTTTACAGGTTGGCATTTGGCCAAAAGCAGTCTTTCCTGTCCCAGATAGTGTCCATGGTTCAGAGACCAGGGTCTAAGCAGAAGCCTGCCTGACAAAATGACCCTGGCTCACTCAGCAGAGGAAGCAGCACATGCAAGATGACAGCGGCCCACTCAGCAGCCTCATGGAGGGGCAGGCGGGAGGGGGAAATCTATCAATCAGAAGCTTTGTGCTAGGACCAGGAGTGGGACACATGGAGGGTGAAAGGGCAGCCGGCTGATCAGCAGGGGCTGGAGCACAGGGATTGTAGGTAAAGCTATGTTCAATACACACATACACAAAAGAGCTAGTTTGTCTGCTACTCTGACTTTTAAAAGCTTCATGGCCACCCTGCTCCTCTCTTCGTTCCCAGCTTCCCTCTTTTAGAAAGTTATGTTGTGGCCTCAGGGCAGCTGGTGAGGGAAGGCTGCCAATCCTGTTACAGCAACACAAGTCTTGCCTGGCAGATGCAGGGAGAAGCTGAAGCAGTGGCCTAAGCAAAGGGGCAGCTGGACACAGAGGTCACTAGTGGCTGACCCTAATGAGGGGCCAGAGGTCAGGTCACTATCTTGCTGACAGTGAGTGTGAGAGTGTGTGAGTGTGTGTGTGTGTGTGTGTTTTTGTGTAGGGAGGGAGGAGGAGCACAGCCTACAGATTAACAGCATGTTCAGCATGGCATAGCTCTTGCTCCAGCAGTGCAGTCCAAGAGGATGGTAGCTACTGCTACAGCTCCATCAGATGGCTCAGAACTCAATCCTCCAATACTACAAATAAATTCCAGACAGGCCATGTCAAAAACAGAAAAAAAACAGCATTACCTGGTTGTTGAAGGGAAGTTTATGTCTAGAAGGTTATCACCATATACTTTCAGCAGGAGTTTTCAAGCACTTTCTTTCCATCTGTGAAAGGAAAAAAAAAAAAAAGTGTAAAAAAAATGACAGGGTGAGATTTAATTGTTTATCACTAAATTATCCAGAAAGACAAGGGCAAGAACAGAGATAACTTTAATATCTGAGGACAAAGGCAAATTGCTTCTCAAAGTGCTCAGCAACACACAATCATGGTTGCCCCAAATTTTGATCGGAATTCAAAAGGCAAATCTTGAATGTTACTGGTATCTCTTGGGTAGTTGTTACTCAGCAATGAAATTGTAACTTGACTTAAATGTAGAAATATATGAGTGTAGAAGGCATAAAGGACTATTCTGTGATAGAATATAAGTAGAAGCTGAAGAGAGTTCCTCTGCAAAGGACAAAAGCCACAAAGAAGGCTCTTTCTCCTCCAGAATGCTGCCAAAGTGCAAAGCTCAATGTCAAAAACAAGTCAACAAGTTTCTGAATCCATTTACCTGAAACAACAAAGGCAGAAACTCCTAGGAAATACAGTTCCAACCCTATTGTGTACATAACCAATGTGAATTTCAGTAGAGGACTAAACCTGTAACAACAAAACAGGTTGTCAAATAGGTCTACCCAGTGAGGAAGTGCCTAACAGAAGGCTCATGGTGAAGAATCTTAAAATTACTAACACAAAGTATATATAGGACTGATGTTGGAAAAGAGTTGTTCGGTCCTTAGTGGAGAATATGCCAATTAGCTATGAACACTAGTGTACTGTGGAACATTCTAGTGGGAGTGATGCTAATCCAGGCACATGTTCATTTCTAACTTATGTTAAGGATAAGATTTTAAACATGCCTAGGGAAGAGAAATCCTATGGAAGCAATTGAGAAAATGATGAAAACTCTCCCTGAAGAGGACTGGCTATTCACAGGCTTTTATGCTCCTTTATGGCAAAAGAATTTGTAACGAAGACTTTGAACACATAATCCCATCACAGTTGAATGAATGAATGAGTAAATGGAGCAATATAAGGTAGATAAGAGTTAATAGTGAAAATTTCAACCTAAACAAAATTTAGAATTAAAATAATTTATATATGTTGTCTAATAATTTTCAAAGCTAATTGTTTTAAGTAAACTACAACAAAACAACAAATGCCATGCATATATTGCATAATTTGCCTCACTTCATAGTCCCATATCCTTCCACACTCCTCTGGGTATTGATTATTGCCTTTAAAATGTCACCAATTTGATAGGCTAAAAAAATGGTGTCTCCTATTCTGCAATTTCAAAAGTCTGTTTTAACAATCCCAATTATTTTCTCACTGCCAGTCTCTGAGGGATATAACAACAATCAAACGAGTTTTCTCCTTTATGCTGCCTATCAAGGGAAACCTTTATATACTGTTGTCTTTTGAAGTTCAGAGCAGAAAGAAAGATGACTGGATGATGAAGGTCAAACATCCAGGATTTCATATTGATGTCACTTCTGAAGTCTTAGTGTAAACTGGTAGGTTACATAATCCTGATGTTATTCTATCTAAATGCCACATCTATCATATTACTTTCATTTATAATATTCAACATGTCCATAAGTGATAAAATATAAATGTCAAATAACCAGCTGTGGAGGGAACCAGGAAGGAGAAAATGGAACAAATTTGATTTTGTTGCTACTGGAAAATATAAAAATCACCTTACCTATGTGTATTGGAAATAAGGAGAAAATCCAGCAAACCAGACCAAACATGTCATTCTTAAAGAAAAGGGATCAGGTATGTTTTAAATTGTTTGACTACAATAATCACATAGAATGATTTCATCCTTTGAATTATTGTATAGTATAGTGTAGTGAAACTTGCTTGGTTGCATTTAGGGATGCAGTTATTTTTTGCTTTATTTTTAATTTATTTATTTATGCATAGAAGAACTGGGGTGTAGGCCAAAGGTGCAGGGGGTAATGAGAGGATTCATCAGAGACAGAGTGGGAAGCAGAACAGGCATATATGCTGACATACACTGCTAAGGTGAGCAATGGGCAAGACAGGAGAGGTCTACTGTGTCATATGGGTGAGCTCCCTGGTCAGGGACCGAATTCAGGCCTTCGCAGTGACAGAGCTGAGACTTAACCCCTAGGCCACTAAGGAGGCCCGGGATGCAGTTATTTTTGAAGAGAGATTATTAATAAAATAAAATGCCTGATCCATATGTTGGAAAACCATACAATTTTACCAGTCACAATATATTGATGTTATGATAATATTTGCTAGAAATTATGGAGAGCAATGGAACATCTAAGGAAATTTAGTTTTCTTAAGACTACAGTCTGAAAGTGAGCGAACATTTGAATGAACTCATTATTGTGTAAAAACATTGGGCGAAATCACCTTGTCCTTGTTCTTTTTTTTTTTTTTTAAGATTTATTTATTTATTTATTTATTTATCTATTTATTTATTTATTTATTTATTTATACAAGCACTGGGTACAGTCAGAAGCGCGGGACAGTGAGAGAATTCACCAGAGCCAGAGCGGGGAGCAGAACAGGCAGAAGGACCAAAGTACACTGCTGAGGGGAGCAGTGGGCGGCAGGAGAGGTCTGTGCACCATGTGGGACCCTCCTCCGGTGGCCGGGGAGCAGCCAGGGATCAAAGCAGCGCTGCAGAGGCTCCGGGCAGCCTCGAAACCGAGCGCTCAACCGCTGCACCACCGGGGAGGCCCATTGTCCAGTGTTCTTGTTTAAATTTGCCATGCTCTTGAGCACCAAATATATTTATTTGCATAATTCAGAGAATTACAAAAATCTATGGGTTGTAGCTGTGATAAAATTATTGTTGTATGGTAAAAATTTGAAATGAAACAGAGAAAATTCACATCATGAGCAAGACCTATTGAAGATTCCCATTTTTAATTATTACCTTCTGAAAGAAAGTTTTATGCTACTCTGAATGATGTAATCAACATAATAGAGTATATAGGTCAGTTAGGAAGAAGTTGTATGTCTTTATGATAGTAATTTCACATAGAAAAGGGCAGGTACTTAAGTGTTCATTATGGTTAATGAGATAGACTGTTTTTAACATTTAAAGTATGTGATGAAAAGGTCAAAATGTACCCTGACAAGTCACATATGTCCTATTTTCTCCTCTACTTATCTGAACTAGGTCTGGATCTAAGATCAAAGATAAGGATGGGAAATGAGCAACAAGCTTGGAACAAACCTTGAAAGTAGAGTTAAAATTAGCCAAAGGGGATTAAATAAATAAATATAGATTGCACACTAACCAATATCTTTTAATTGTAAGTATGTTTTAAGATTTCATTTAATATAACTGAGTCTACCTCAGTGGATAACATAATATCTGTCATATGTCTTTCCTGATAAAGTTAAAGGTTAAATGAAGCTTAAAGGAAAATCGCTGTAAATAAACCTAGGTGCAAGGGGTAAAAGTAACTAGCTCAAAGAAAATAGTCTTTCAAAAATAAATCACAGATTTTTGCTTTTAGTTTAGGAAGCACTCTGTAATCTTTATATATCTTTACAAGAGAAGTTCTGCAAAATCATATCAGAACAATCTCACTAGTCATAGTCTTCACAGTGATGATGGTGTGTCATTCTATGTCAAAAACACAAGGTTTAAACAGGAATATCCTATAAATACAGTCATTTGGGCCTTCCTGGTGGTGCAAGGAGTTAAGTACCACACTATGAAGCAATCCTCAGCCTCTGTGGCAGAGTTTGATCCCTGGCCAGCCAGAGAGAAACCCACATGGCGAGGCAGCCCTCTCCTGTCTCGCCTGCTGCTCCCCTCAGCAGTGTTTCAGGCAGTTTGCCTGTTCTGTTCCCCACTCTGTCTCTGGTGAATCCTCTCACGTCCCCCATCCTGCATCTCTGGCCTGTACCCCAGCTCTTGTATGCATAAATAAATCTAAAAAAAAAAAAAAGAAATGAGCACTCTTTTTAAAATAAATATCGTCATTTGGTCCAATTTTGAAACAACTGTATAAGAATACACACATGGGATAACATGTCTACTCATTATAAACTTAAGTCAGGCAATAATATGAGAAGAATATCTTTAGTTTTGAGAGACATTCCATTTTTAATACATTCCATTTTTATTTTTTTTTAATTATTTAAATATTTTTTGACATAATTCTTACATCTTTTTTCATCTTTGCACAATGTATGCATTTTCATGTTGGTTATATTCCCCATACAATTGCACCTCCCCCCTTATTTACATTCCATTTTTAAATGGAATGGGTCATTCCATTTTTAAAACATTCATCTTTCCTCAGAAATTGAGTTTAAGCTCAGCTAACAACATAACTGCCTCACATTCACATTTGCATCTATAACATGGTCATGGTCAACCATTAGTTCTTTTCAGGAATCATAAGGTAAATTTGGTGATTTCAGAAAGATTTTTCTTTACTTATGGGGAACATCTTCCTGCATATGAATATGCATATGGAGGTAATGACAAAATGTGTCAATAAAAGTACTTTCTGAGACCTGCAAAATATAAAAATCTCCACTTATGCTTTTCAGAATTCTTCTCCATCACTGTGGTAATTCAGTATCATGTGCAGTCTCATCTAGAGCTGAACATGATGGGAAAAAAGTTTTTCAAGGTCTAACTGTCCCTGTCCCTTATGAAGCAAAAACACAACATGATTTAATTTTCCTCTATTCCATCACATTTTTTCTACTTGCTTGTGCTCCTGTGACACATTTTCTACTAAAAACACCAATGAATACCTACAAAGTACTTGCATTGCCAGAGGATTGTTTGAATAAAAGGTTGCATAAATTTGCTTTAGATTCATTTATCTTTGGTTCATGTAATTTCTGTGTTTTTCCCCTTTTAGACAACTTGTGACAGATTCATACAAAGAATGAATGGCTCTCCTGAATAACAGAACAAACATTACAGAGTTCATCTTGCTGGGACTTTCCAGTTCTCCAGAAGTTCAAATATTCTTTTTCGCAATCTTTTTTCTTGTCTATGTAGCCATCGTAGTGGGAAACCTCCTCATTGTGATATCTGTGATATTTGACAGCCACCTTCACTCCCCCATGTATTTCTTACTGGCAAATTTATCGTTTTTTGATTTCTGTCTTGCCTCTGTGGCAACTCCAAAAGTAATTGCAGACTTCTTAAGAAAACACAAGACTGTCTCCGTGTGGGGCTGCATGGGCCAGATGTTCTTCATGCACTTCTTTGGGGGTGGAGAGATGTCTCTTCTCATAGTCATGGCAATCGACAGGTACGTTGCTATATGCAAACCCTTGCACTACAAGACCATCATGCGTCCCAGAATGCTCATCATATTTCTAATTCTCTCATGGACAGTTGGGTTCATACATACCACAAGTCAGATGATTTTCACAGTGGGTTTACCTTTCTGTGGTCCCAATGTCGTGGACAGCATTTTCTGCGACCTTCCCCTGGTCATCAAGCTTGCCTGCACTGAGACCTATAACCTAGAGCTCTTGGTGATTGCAAACAGTGGGCTGCTGTCCCTGATCTGCTTCCTTCTCTTGCTCATGTCCTATGTTGTCATGCTGGTCACCATCTGGAAGCGCTCCTCCAGTGCATCCTCCAAGGCTCTGTCCACGCTCTCTGCCCACATTACTGTGGTCAATCTCTTCTTTGGCCCAGCCACTTTCATCTACGCTTTCCCATTCAGTAGCTATACTGTTGATAAGTTTCTTTCTGTATTTTACTCCATAATCACCCCCCTTCTTAATCCAATTATTTATACTCTGAGGAACCAGGAAATGAAGGCAGCCATTAAGAGACTGTGCAGCCAGAAAATTGGTTCCTGGCTGAAACCCTAAGTGTTGACCCCTTAAGTGTTGACTCCACAGTTGACTGATTGCATCCTCTGCTATTTGGGGGCGGGGGGTTGAGCTTTAAATATTTATTCAAACCATTAAAATTAAAATGTTAAATAATGCCATATTTCTTCCCTCAAATCTCACAGAAATATTAGGATAGCGTTTATTTAAAGTCCTAATGGAAAATATTCATATTATAGATTTTATATATAAATAAACATGTATCATCATGTACATCTTGTGTTAGACTTGGAGGAAACAAACATGATGGATATCTGAAATACATAAGCAGATTATCTTCTGACAAAAATTTTAAGTCTTATTGAATTAATATGTAAAATAGCAAACCTAAAAGTACACATTTTTGGTGTTTAGTATAAGTTTATATTTCTAAAATTATATGTAGTAATTTAATAGAATTTAAAACATCCATTAGTATATGAAAGTCATATTGAGACTTCACTGAGGAGTTGTGATTTGAATGATGATTTGAATAATAATTTTCACTGTGTGGCCTCAGTAGATTAATCATCTTTAATAAAATATAAAAATAAGTCTTAAAAATAAAACTTCAAATATTTGATACCCAAATATATTTCAAAGCATTAATATTACCTGAAATATTAATTATTAGAACTATGAGCTGCTTGTTGTATTTTACCCCATCAGATAACATGGATACTAGATGTTCTTTTAACTGAATTCAGTCATTCATTAAACATTTTTAAAATTTCAATAGGACCAAAATCTGTCAGCAGTACAGATACCATCTAATTTGCAAGCTGGTCTCTGCCTTAGAGAGAATAATAAGGTTAGGTGTGGTGGTCTCAGAGGACCACTGTAGGAGGAGATATTTATACCAACATATAAAGAAAGCTAAAGAGGGCCTTCCTGGTGGTGCAAGGGGTTAAAGCACAGCACTACAAAGCTTTATGCAGCCTCTGCAGCACAAGTTTGATCCCCAGCCGGCCAGGGAGATACCCACATGGCGCAGCAGACCTCTCCTGTCTCGCCGGCTGCTCCCCTCAGCAGTGTTTTCAGTCAGTCTGCCTGTTCTGCTCCTCACTGTCTCTGCTGAATCCTCTCACCCTCCTGCACCACTGGCCAGTACCCCAGTTCTTATATGCACAAATAAATAAATCTTTTAAAAAAAGAAAGCTAAAGAAGTAAATGTTTGAGAGATAAAAAGAGCATTCCAAGCAGAAGGGCCAGTTTATATAATTATAGCACAGAGAGAAAGAGTGGTTACAACTGAAGGCGGATCTTTGTGAAGGAAATTGATCAGAAAAAGGAAGAATGATCTTTAGAAATTTTATTGAAAGAGAGCAGAGCAGACTAGTCAAACCTAGTGGATTTTTTTTTCTTATTATTGGCAATATAAAGTGATTACAAGGATTTAGAAAAATTTATTTTTATTTATTTATGTATTACAAGAACTGGGGTGTAGGCCAGAGGTGCAGGGGGTGAGAGTATTCACCAGAGACAGAGTAGGGAGCAGAACAGGTGGATCTACTGAAATACACTGCTACCTGGGTCAGATCCCTGGCCAGAGATCGAACTCATGCTACAGTGGCTGGTTGAGTGTCTAATAGAGTTTAACCCCTGTGACACCAGGGAGGCCCAATTAGAAGGTTTTGAGAAACGGGGGATAGAATGCCATAAACATTTCAACTTTGTGTACTCTGTCCTCTTAAGTAGAGCAGAAGGAACAGTTAGTAAGTTGTTCAGTTAATCAGCCCCATACTAATACTATTAATAAATACTGATTAATAACTAATCCTGATTCAGTAATTAAAACTTTACAGTGAGGTCTTACAAGCTCCAGTACAAAATTTCAGATTACCTCAAATAGTAGCCACATTGAAAATCAAACTTACACATACTTCTTCCCAATCTTCTCCCCTTTTGAGAATATTTAGCAGTACTTTAACATCTCATCCATCCGTTCCTAAAGTTTCAGCTTTATTAAAGAAAACTCTACATATTCCAAACACTGACTAGGTTGAGAAATTATTCTGGCCTTACAATTTTGTGCATTATTATTATTATTATTATTTTATTTAAATTCTGCACTTAAGGATATTTTCCTTTCTTCCAAATGCTTTCTCTTACAATCATGTAACACAAGTACTGGCATATACTTCTTGGCAGAAAATATTTTTAACTTTATATTTTGCATGGCAATTCTCATGGATTACTAGTGGCTGCATGAGATAATTTTTTTTTTATCTGATTCTCAGAGAGGGTAAATAATCTGCTATCAATGTCTGCTATAGGCTTACAAGATGATTATTGCACCTTATTTATCATATATTTACCACCCTCACATCTATGTAATCTTTCCCAGAAGGTTCAACTACTGAAAAAACATGGAAGGTTATATACATGAATAAATATAATTTGTTAGCTCAAATACATTGCTTTACTGTTTGTAAAAGTTTGTACTGGCATTGCATTCATTAACTTCCATTTATATTGCTGAATAACATCATGAAGTTCTACAAAATATCAAAGGACTTTGCAAAATTCTAAATCTTCTCAATGGTTGACTGCTAAGCTCCACTAATTAATCATTTACTAACTTTTATCAATAGCTTTAAGATGGTAAAGTTTCCACTCTCCTAGTTCTCTCTTTTTCTTTGCCTATCTCCTTTTCTCTCTTTACCTGTGTCAAAGAATCCTTTACATGGGAAAGGAGAATTTTTCTCTATGTTAACCAATCTGGGCAATGAATTTTCTTATAAAAATAAAAATTAAATTTTAGTTATGTTGACATTTACAACTTATATGTATAATAACATTTTGAAATAACTATAGCAATAAGGTAAATTTTGTTAAGGAAAAAGATCATATTACATATAGCAACAAAAGGATGAAATATGCAAAACTGCATTAGTAACAAAAATAAACAAAAATTAATAACAAAATATATTTGTAGTATTTATAAAATGAAGATGATAAATTTTGTTATGATTCATAAAATAGAGAAATTTAAGACACATAAATTTTTTCTGGAGGGAAAAACTGAATTATGTACATTTTTCATCGGTGAGTTTTACATGCTATTAATGAAAATATGACTGGGACTTGTTTCAACTTCAGAAAAGAATTATATTTCACTGCAAGCATATTGATATATATACATAGAAATTCTGAATGATCAAAACAATGACTTTGTAAAATATAATACAATGTATAGTAAAGTGTACTGCAAAACACAAAATTAAGACAATACAAGGGAATACACCCAAGTAGATCAGTGGAACGGAAGTGATCTGCATAAAAATATTCAACTAGTGTTTCACAAGGGAGCACAAGTAACACAGTGGATAAAAGCAATAAATGGTGCTGAAACTACTATTCATATATAAAAATAAGGATCTAGATATCAAACTTGCACTCTTACAAAAAGTAACTCCAAATAATTAGGGAACTAAATGTAAAATAAAAAATTAGAAGATTCACAGAAGATAACAGAAGAAAATCTAGCTGACCTTAGGTTTGATGATGCCTTTACAGAAGATACAACACCATATACGAAAGAAGTATACACCACCAATGTATGAAAGAAGTATAAGATGCATTCATTAAAATTAAAAATTCCACTGTTTGTAAGACCATATCAAGAGAATGAAGAGACAAGATCCATAGGCAGAACATATTTGCAAAAAAAAAAAAATGATAACAGTTTTCTATCCTTAATATAACAGAGAACACCCAAAAATCAACAATAAGAAATAATCTTACTAAAATGTGTAAACACACCGAAAATGTTTTACATCATATATCAGGATAATTCAAATTAAATAACAAAATTACGTATAGCTATTAGGATGGCCAAAATTCAGAATATTGACAAAACCGAATACTGACAAGGATATGTAGCAACAAGAACATTCATTCATTGATGGTGGAAATTCATATGGCACAGGTAGTCAAAAGACAATTTGTAGTTTTTCTTTGAAATGAAGCCTACACTTAGCAAATAATACAGCTATTATGATCCTTAGTATTTTCCCAAATGCCTTCAAAACATAAATCCACAAAAAATGACAAATTTTTATAACAGCTTACTTAATAATTACTAACACTTGGAAGCAACCCAAATGTCCTTTAGTAGGTTTATAGATAAACTGTGGTACATCAGACAATGAAATTTTATTCAGTGCTAAATAGAAATTATTATCAAGCCATGAGCAACATAAAGGAAATGTTTACTGTGTATTACTGAGTTAAAAGGCTACATAGGTAAGTTCCAAGTATATGAAATTCTGAAAAAGGAAAAACTATGAACATGGTGAAAACAAGAGTAATTTCCAGGGGATGGCAGGGAATGATGGATGAATAGGTGAGAATATGCAGCATGATACTACAATGGTGGATTATATCATTATAAACTTATTAAAACCCATAGAATGTACAACAGTAAGACTGAAATATATTGTCAACTGTGCACCTTGGTTAGAGTTCATCAATTCTAGAAAATATACCACTTTAGTGTGTGAGGTTGAAAGTGGGAGAGAATATGCCTGTGTGTGGCAAGGATTATAGGAGAATACCATTGCTCTATATTACTGTGAACCCAAAAGTGCTCTAAAAGCTGTAGAATTAAAATAAAACACATGGAATAAAAATAGAAAAACCTAAAGCAGATTCTTTTCTATCTGTAAGTTAAGTGATGAAGGTAACAGCACAAAGTTCAATGAATTATTACTTAATTACAGTGATGCAAAGTATTGTCTCATTTATCAAAAAAATCCCAGCAAATTAGAGTTTGCTGTGGAAAAAAAAATCATGCTTAGTAATACCTAGAATTAAAATAATCTTGAATATTTATATTTTGCCTGAAGATAACAAACACGCTTATTGTAGAAGATACGACAAAGACTAAACATCATACAAAAATCTCATAATTTACCTCTTGTGACACTATCCACATTCTCTTGAGTATTGATTGTTGCCTTAAAGTATTGGCACCTTGATAGGCAAAAACGGTGTATTTTTTCTGTATTTTTAAAGTCTATTTTAACAAACCTAATTACTTCTCAGTGCCAGTCTCTGAGGGATCTAATAACAATCAAGTAAGTTTTCCTCTTTATGCATCCTATCAAGGGATATCTTTATATACTGTTGTCTTTTGAAGTTCAGAGAAAATAAAATCACTGGATGATGAAGTTAAGCGTCCAGGATTTCATATTGATGTTACTTCTCAAGTCCAAGTGCAAAGTGGTAGGTTACATAATTCTAATGTTACTGTAATATATCAGTCATTCCATTTTCTTTTATAATATTAAATGTACCCATAGTGGGGAAACTCAAAAAAAAAAATAAATAACTGAGGGAGAACTGAAAAGGAGGACAATAAACTGGAACAAATTTGATTTTGTCACAACTGGAAAATATCCAAGAAACGTTATTAACA
Organism: Talpa occidentalis; assembly: GCF_014898055.3. Lineage (NCBI taxonomy): Eukaryota > Metazoa > Chordata > Mammalia > Eulipotyphla > Talpidae > Talpa > Talpa occidentalis. Next base: position 2,619 of record NW_023605369.1, on the reverse strand, counting down.
TGTGTTAGAAATGAATAATCCAGCACTTGATGTGAAAGAAGTGTTTCTTAGAGAAAAGGGATCAGGTATGTTTAATTTTTGGCCCTACTGATCAGATTGAACAATTTCATTCTTTGAATTATTGCATAATATAGATAAAGCTGCTATGTGACCCTGGTATGCAATTATTTTCAAGGATATCATTAATAGAACTGCAAGAATAAAATGCCTAATACATTTCTCAAAAATTCACAGAAATCACCCACTCACAAAATTTTGATGGCATCATTACATTTGTTAAGAATTATGAAGAGGGGGTCTTCCTGGTGGTGCAGGGGTTAAAGACAGTGCTATCAAGCTATTGTCAGCACTGCAGCATCAAGTTTTGATCCCCTTGGCCAGGGAGATACCCACATGGTGCAGCAGACATGTCCTGCCTCACCCACTGGTCCCCTCAGCAGTGTATTTCATTGGATCTGCCTGTTCTGCTCCCCACTCTGTCTCTGGTGAATCCTCTCACTCCCTGCAACTCTGGCTTACACCCCAGTTCTTGTATGCATAAATAAATAAATCTTTAAAAATAATTATGAAGAGGAATATACAAAGAGAATTAGTTCTTCTATGATTAGGGAACAAAAATTCCAAATATTTAAATGGACTGATTAAGTTGTAAAAACACTGAGACGTATTCTTGCCTAGGACTCTAATTTTGCCACATGCACCTGCAAATCTACTTATTTACATGAATCAGGGAAACACAAAAGGACTGTAGAGAAACATGAGGCTATAGCTGAAGTAAAATATTGCCTTATGGTAAAAATGAGCACAAAAAGGGAGTAATGATTCATATTAATGAATGAGAGTTATGGAAGATGTCCTTTTACTATTTTACTGCCTTACAAAAAGAAGAAGGTTTATGGTACTCTGAATGACTGTATCAACATAATGCGTAGAGTATGGGCCACTTATGATAAATATGTGTCTTTGGTGTTTCTCCATATGTGGAAAAGTTATATAATTAAATGTTCACATGGTAATTAGATGCACTGTATTATTAAATTTAAAGTGTATTGAAAAGTTTATAAATGTACCCAGGAATGCCCCAAATATATATATTAATTTTTCTCTCTCATAATCTGAATTTACTCTGGATTAGCTCTGGGGAAGATAAGAACTGGAGATCAGCAAACAATCCTGGAAAAAATCTTGAAATATATAGCTAAAATCAGCCAAACATGGGAACAGCTGACATAACTGAACTTATCTAGACTGCCCACTGATCTACCCCTCTCAATGTAAGTGTGCATGTACTTTTAATTCTTCACTTAGCTTAACTGTGTCCACCTCAGACAGTTATACAATAGGACTTATTTCCATCTATGAAAGTTAAAGGTTAGATGAACCAAAAGTCACTGTGAGTACAAACAAATCTAAGAGAACAAGTAACAAACTGAAGATACTGGGCAGCATTTCTGCGACCTTCCCCTGGTCATCAGGCTTGCCTGCACAGACCTATAGCCTAGAGCACTTGGTGATCGCAAACAGTGGGCTGCTGTCCCTGATCTGCTTCCTTCTCTTGCTCATGTCCTATGTCGTCATGCTGGTCACCTCTGGAAGCGCTCCTCCAGTGCACCCTCCAAGGCTGTGTCCACGCTCTCTGCCCACATCACCATGGTCACTCTCTTCTTTGGCCCAGCCACTTTCATCTATGCTTTCCATTCAATAGCTATACTGTCCATATTTTTTTTTCTGTATTTTACTCCATAATCACCCCCCTTAATCCAATTACTTACACTCTGAGGAGCCAGGAAATGAAGGCAGCCATTAAGAGACTGTGAAGCCAGCACATTGGTTCTGGCTGACCCCCTTAATGTTGATCCCCTAAGTGCTGCCCCCACAGCTGACTGCTTATATCATCTGCTATTTGGGGGTTTTAGAGTCTTAATATTTATTCAAACCATTAAAATTAAAATATTAAATAATGTCATATTTCTTCCTTCAAATCTCACAGAATTATTAAGATAGTGTTTATTTAAATCCTAATGGAAATTGTTTATAGGGCAGACTTTATAAAATAAATTAATGTATGATCATGTACATCTTTGTGTTAGAGTTCAAGGAAACAAACATGATGAATATTTAAAACACATAAGTAGAGTGTCTTCTGACAAAAAATTATGCAGTTTCTATGAATTAATAGGCAAAAACAGGAAACTTTAGTAGGAAAGTACACTTTGAGTTAGTTTGTTGTTTTTTTTCCAAAGCTATATGTAGTCACAATCATTGTTGAAATACTATATGTTAACCATATGGAGGTTTCTTAGATATTTTGAATTGAATGAGGAGTTGAAGAACCATTTTTCACTGTATGGTCCCCTGTGAAGCTACCAACATTAGCAGACGTTAAGACAAGTCTCAAGATAAATATTTCAGAATTATCCCTAGCACCCTAATAGCTTTCTAACAACCACTAGCAACTGAAACTTATATGTTAAAACCAAAAGCTGCTTAGTATATCATCCTAAATAGGATAATATAGAAAATCAATGTTCTTTACTGTATTCAATCATTTATGAAACATTTTAATAGCATTTACTAGCTACCATCACTGTCCCAAGCATTATGGGAATTATTTAAATA
>NW_023605367.1:0-24858 GCF_014898055.3 Talpa occidentalis | reverse complement strand
GTCCATGGGCAAAAGTTGGTCCAGCCTCCAGCCCTGACGTGGCCACACTGCGGGATGCTTGGCTCATTTGGGTGCTTCAGTCTCAGTGCAGGACCCTTCCCCTTTGTCCAGGCGCTCTAGATAACGGTGATAATTTTGTTACATAAGAAGCCACCTTTGCGGTTTGTTCCTTTCTCACCATTTCTCCTCGGCAGATATCAGAGCAAGGTGTTAGGGGCTTGAGGAGAAACTTGCCAGGGATTCAGGCAAGTGCCTCTGCCCTCACCCACCCTCTATCTGGGTCTGTAAGTGGGATCACCACCCTCACCCCAGGGTGTGTGTGGTGCCTGGAGGTGATGAGACATGTAGATCTCATAGAACCTTATGTACTATTATTAATTTCATTATTTTAGAATTTCTCCTTTATGCAACTGTTGTACACATTTCATTGTTTTTCATTTGGTGAATTAAAACATGATTAGCGGGCCTCCCCGGTGGCGCAGCGGTTGAGCGCTGGGTTGCGAAGCTGCCGCGGCCTCTGCAGCGCTGGGTCGATCCCCGGCTGCTCCCCGGCCACCGGAGGAGGGTCCCACATGGCGCGCAGACCTCTCCTGCCGCCCGCTGCTCCCCTCAGCAGTGTACTTTGGTCCTTCTGCCTGCTCTGCTCCCCGCTCTGGCTCTGGTGAATTCTCTCACCCTCCCGCGCTTCTGACTGTACCCAGTGCTTGTATAAATAAATAAATCTTTGAAAAATAAATAATTAAAACACGATTAGCATTTGAGCAGTAACACCAGGAGTCTCTAAAGACACAGATATTCATAACCGACTAGCAGCCTGTTTTGGTTTACAACCAGGGTAGTGGTTTCAGACAGAGGGCAAGGGCCACTCTAAAGAGAGTAGGATGGTGCTCGCTTCGGCAGCACATATACTAAAATTGGAACGATACAGAGAAGATTAGCATGGCCCCTGCGCAAGGATGACACGCAAATTCGTGAAGCGTTCCATATTTTTTGTATAAATAAATAAATAAATAAATCTTCAAATAAATAAATAGATAAATAAATAAATAAAATATTAAAAAAAGAGAGAGAGTAGGATGGAGAGAGTCAGTCCCAGAGAATAGGGGCCCACAGGCATCTCCCCAGCATAGAAGGCTGGTCACAGGACCAGCTGGGAAAAAAGAGACACTTCACCACCTCTCATCCGCAGAGACCAGAGGTGTCCTGATGTTAGTCTGAGGGTCAGAGCAGTCCTGGTGCCGGTTCCTGAGAACATTGGGACAGAGGTGAGCCAAGCAGGTGCCACATCTGCACTTTCAGCAGGTAAGTTTGGGTTAAAGCCAATTCTTTGTCTGGGAGGTGAGGCCAGGAAGCACATAAGGAAGGGGAGTGAGGTGGAAGAGGCAGCAAGTCAAGGGTGCCTTACCCTACAGGGCTTGTGGGTGACTAGGGCTCCTTCCTGTGAGGAGACACCCAGAACCAGTGTGTGGTTCTGGGTTCAAGACTCACACAGAGACACATACACACAAACAAACACATGTACGTGCCAGCTTCTAGCACATACATATGAAGTGTTCCTGGAGTGTGAGAGCTAAATGGAGGCCAAGACTGGCTGGGCAGAGTGGGCCCTGGGTGGGGACCACCTTGAAGAAGGAAGAGGGAGCTTGCCTTCTGCCTGAAGGGTGTCACAGACCCACCATGTTTAAGATGATTCTGGTCTCTGTTGAGCATGGAAAGGGACAGGGAGCGCCTATGTTAGTCTGGAGGAGGCTTCTCAGCAGCTTGGGTGGGACGGTGGTTTGGACTGGAACAGAGAAACAGAGTTCGGGACATATTTAGGAGTGAGAGGGATGGCTTATGAGTAGATTTGAGGTGGGAGATGGCAGCGAGGAAGACTGAGAGGGCTTTCCCTGTGATGAGACACCCTCAGCTCAGGGTCACTCAGAATCTCACTTCTGTCCAGGACTCCTGGGACCAGCCTGTGCCTTAGTGACCCCCAGGTGCGGGTGGTCTTCTGCCGCCTCTAGGGTGCCACCACGGCAGTACCAATCTGGTGGGCCTCTTGCCTCCGGTCCTGTATGCTTCACTTTGAGCAATTCCCTGAAGCTTACAACTCTTATTTTTGAAAGTTGTAAACAATGGTGCATTGCTTGAATAATCAATACCAAGCTAAGCAAAATAAAGACTCAAAAAGATCAGAATTTTCACTTCCATGGAAGTGCATTCTCTGAGAGAGATCATCACTGTGGTTGTGTCATTCTTGTCAATTCTCAAGAAAGAGCCTCATGTCCTGCGTTTATCTTCACTGTTGACACAGGTCAGCATGGCTCTATATAAATGTAACATAAAGGTTGATCCTCCACCTGTAGCTCTGTTACTGGGGACATTGTGCTTCATTTTCACAAAAGTGTCACAGTGCTGCAGGGGAGAAATGGTTGCCAGCCTCTAGGAGGAGATCATTGGTTCTTTTGAGGAGGGAAAGCTTGTCTTTCTCTGTGTGAGGCCATAAGGCCCAAGGCAGAAGTGACATGTCAGGGGGAACATGTGGAAGTCTCTGGAAAACCATTCAGGCAGCAGGTACAAGGCCCTGGGGCAAGGACAACACCTGGATGGGATCACTCTTGGCCACTCAATTAAGAGAAGATCAGACTGCAAAATAAAAGAATAAGATACAATTTGTCTCTTGGCAAAATGAAATCCATGACTTGGGGGCTGTGGTGGGGAATTGGGAATTTCCAGACACTACTGACGGGGATAGAAACATGCCTAACAGAAAGGCAGCCTCAGGGGGAGCAAGCTGGAGGCTGTGGTTGATGTGCAGGGACACAGGGCTGCAGCGGCAGAGGTAGCAATCATGCATTCCATTGCCTCCACCGGCTGCCCTGCCTGCTGCTCTCCACTGCTGCTGCAGCCCCACCTGAGGCCTTACTGGAGCCCACATAAACTCCTGCTAATTGTCCCGCAGATGGCAAGGTCTCCCCATGTCCTGTTGCTGACCCAGTTCGAATCATCACCTACAGTGGAGCATAAACCCAGCCCAGAGGGGGACAAGAAGTGATTGAATGTATGGTGTGTGTGTGTGTGTGTGTGTGTGTGTGTGTGTGTGTGTGTGTGTGAGAGAGAGAGAGAGACTGAGCTTGGCAATTGTGGTCACTCAGGGAAAGCAGGAGTTTGCATTCATGTGCCTATCTGGGTGTAGACATCCAAGTGTTCTACTGAGTGTGTTAGAAGACAGAAAGGAAAGGCCTGTGGATGCGGGCATGGAGCAGAGGCAGAGTCTACCTGGGACTGTCTATCTGAAAATGGATAATAAGGGCACCTGCCTCATGGTGACTTTTTTCATGGTAAAATACACAAAATGTAAGGTTTAGACTTTTTAGATATTTTTCACGGCACTTGATTGGCATGAGGTATGCTCATGCCATTGTGCAACAATACCCATTAGCCTCGCCCCAAATGGAAACCCTCCTCCATTGATCAATGGTTCCATATTCTCCTCTTCTTGATACCATTTGTGCTTTAAGATTTATCCTTACTGAAAATGTACATTTAGCAAGTTGATTTTTTTAAAAGATTTTATTTTATTTATTTATACAAGCACTGGATACAGTCAGAAGTGCCGGAGGGTGAGAGAATTCACCAGAGGCAGAGCAGAGAGCAGAGCAGAGCAGAGCAGAGCAGGCTGACTGATGAAGTACACTGCTGAGGGGAGCAGCGGCGGCAGGAAAGGTCTGCGCGCCATGTGGGACTCTCGCCTGGTGGCCGGGGATCGAACCGGCACTGCAGAAGCTGCGGGCAGCTTCGCAACCCATTGCTCAACCACTGCGCCACCGGGGAGGCCCAGCAAGTTGATTTTAACTACTGTATAGTGTCACTGCATGAGGACATCACAAAATGGAATATTAATTCGTTTTGATATTGGTGAATATTTAGATCATTTCAGATTTTACTTGTAACCAGTGCTAAAAACACACCGTGTTTATGTCTTATTGTGCACACATGCCAGATATGTCTATCTAGATGATCTGGAATTTCTGTTGCTGAGTTATGAGACAAGCCCCATTTCAACACTGCTGGATATTGCCAGTTAACTCTTTGAAGCTGTTCTTCAAATTTCTACTCCTGTCAGTAGTCTGAAAATTCATGATTCCCGCCTCCATCTCCAGCACCTGTTAGTTAAGTTGTAAAATATCATATTAACTAAGTTACTGAGTAATTTTGAATTTTTAATAGCCAACATAACTGTTGGCCAACATCAGAGCATTTTTGATTGTTCTGATGATCTATACTGTCCGCTTTCTCTCCACCTTTTTTATTGGTGCTGGGAGATAACCTGATTTTTAAATTTTGCATATTTCATCATATTGATGTGTGTGCTTAGTGCAAACTGTCACAAACGCTTTGAATGATGAGATGGAGGTATAAAAACTAAAGGGGAGAGAGAAAATGATCAGGATGATCAATGGGAGGAAGATTAAGTTTTTGTGTCAAGATCCATGTCCATAGAATCAGAGTCAGAAATTAAACCAAAGCATGATATATAACTCGAACACTCCAATGACATTGGATTTGCTGTATAATATTTGATTTATACTTGGTTTGGGGGGAATTCCCTCATTTTTTAAAAAATTGGTGGCAAAGATGGGGTAGGAGTTGTGTTCTGCTAAAGGAATGATCATGTTATAATCCATCCAGATTCTTGGAAGTGCTTGATGACGCGTTAAAAGAGGGAGAAAAAAACAAGAGGAAGTGTAAGGATGGGAAAGTGTGTCAGTTGGAATGCTTACCACCACAAACAAAGATCACTCAATTCAAGTGGGCTTGAATAACAGGACAAGTCCTTCCAGCAGCTCACCAAAGCCAATCACGTAAGCAAGTGTAATTAAGGGTCTGTGTGTTTGCACAATAGCTGTTTTCACTCACAGGGTCTATTTCCTCTTAATAAACAGCTCTGATTTAGGGGATAATTAAAGTTTGTTGTTAAAGGAAAATTAATTGAAAAAGAGCTCTGGCTTTTGTCCAAACCAGCCTGAGGCAAAAGCTTGGCTCATTGCATGCTCTGCCTTTGTCCCCTGAGTCACCTTGAAGAATGGCTTCCTGAGAGGTGACAGAGATCTAAAGCAACCACTGGTAGCATTATTTAGCTATTGACTCCTGGCAGAGAATGTTCCACAGTTCATTTTACTGACTCATATTTATCTGGAAAAGTGAAGGGGGTAATATTCTCTTGCTGTTCCAGGTGGGGAGGCAGGTGGCTCAGTTGACAGCCAACCATGGGTTGGAATCTGGAGTTGCTGGCACCTCTGGGTATCTGTGAACAGGGAACCCACAGGTAGTTTCACACCTATTGAGTGGGAGATGGATACTATCCACCTCATAGGATTTGTTTTAAGGAATGAAGGAGATGGCATTACAAAGAGATAAATGAAAGGAACAAATGACTTGCAGCACAAAATCCAATACATAGTTGCAGTAATAAAAACAATAAGAGGAATAGGAGTGATGATGACTGACAGCTGGTTGTTTCCTTCTTCAAAATGTGTGTACAGGGGCCTCCTTATAGCCTGAGTTCGATCCCCGGCCAGGGAGCTGACCCATGTGGCACAGCAGACCTCTCTGTCTCGCCTGCTGATCCCCTCAGCAGTGTATTTCAGTAGATCTGCCTGTTCTGTTCCCTGTTCTGTGTCTGGTGAATCCTCTCACCCCCTGCACCTCTAGCCTACACCCCAGTTCTTTTATGCAAAAGAAAAGTTTAAAAAATGTGTGGACAGGAACTAAACCCATGCCCATGCTTCTTCTTTGATCAGGAGCTGGCATTCTTTAGGCAGGATGCGGTAGGCAGCCTCCACAGGTTTTTTCTCATTCCCTCTGGGTGTGTGTGAGCTGCTTCCTGAGGATCCAGCATGGCCCTAGCTTCTTGTGCGAGCCTCTTTTGTCCAGCACATTGAAATAACTTTCTCACATGGTGACCCCGAAGATCATCGACCTGTTTTGTGGGGAGTTCTGGTCAACATGGTGACGTGGAGAATGCTAGGTGAGGCATAAACTCAGATCATTTTGCTCTTGTGTCTGCACTGACCCCTTTGGGCAAAGGCTGGCTTCTGGGGCATGTAGCCACCAGAGATCTGCTAACTGACATGGAAGATGCTGGGGCATGACCAGGTTAATCATAATGCATGAGCCCTCCTGCACTGATGAGTAATGGCAGGTAGCTCAGATTTTCTCCAGTTACCCCATGGGTAGTTCTTTCTGTCTGATGGACTTACAGCTAAGAGATTGACTTTTTTTCTTCCTTCAGGTTGGAACCGAAACACCTGTCCCTGACTCTCAAGCCTCCCAGTTTATCCTGCAGATCTTGGGTCTTCTGAGTCTCCATAATTACATGAACAATTTCTTACATTCAACCACTCTCTCTTTTACACACTCGCTCTTTCTCTCTCTCTCTCTCTCTCGGTTCTTTTTCTGCTCCTCTGAAGAGCCCTGACTAATACCACTCAAATTCATTAGAAGTATATAATTATATGATAAATAGGTCAACTTTGCTTCATAAACCACAGCACCATGTTCTTTGCCCTCCCCAGGGAGGAGCGTGTCTCTTCTCTTGCGAGCCTGTCTCTTCTCTTGCGTCTGCTCAGTGCATTCCTACTAAGTTGATCATCAAACTAAACTTTTGTAATCTGATGGATGAACAGACTCAGTTCTTACTAAGTTATCATGAGCTCCATGGCAAATGTATCATTTCCTGACTGAAGATGTTAAGTATGTTTCTCAAGTGTGTTCCTTGTTTTTCTTTTCTGGAATTAGGTAACAATATTTATGGAGCACCTACTTGTGTCAGATCCTGGAGTTGAAGTGTCTCACAAGTGGTGATAGTTCAGTGGAATTCTGAAGCTGCCTGAGGCCACAGATGATGCTGTCAATATTTAGTCTCAAGTCTACTAAAGGCAGACAAAGGGTTCTTGCACAGACTCCTGGGGCTCATAATCTATGCTCTGTATGATCTTTAAAATAGTAATTTATTACCTGGGGCATTTAATTAGAATGTCTTGGCTAGGCAATTTGTTGGAAGGAAGGTGGGAATAAGGTATTATCTTGAAAAACAGGAATTCCTGGGCTGACAGATTTTCCCATTGAATCAATAAGATTCCTGTCTGCACTGCCTCTATGCATAGCTCTTTTTTTAAATTTTTATTTTATAGAGGCATGTTTTATTTATTTATTTATTTATTTTGTTTGTTTGTTTTGTTTATACATGCACTGGGTACAGTCAGAAGCGCGGGAGGGTGAGAGAATTCACCAGAGCCAGAGCGGGAAGCAGAACAGGCAGAAGGACCGACGTGCACTGCTGAGGGGAGCAGCGGGTGGCAGGAGAGGTCTGCGCACCATATGGGACCCTCCTCTGGTGGCCGGGGAGCAGCCGGGGATCAAACCGGCGGGCAGCTTCGCAACCCAGCGCTCAACCGCTGCGCCACCGGGGAGGCCCTATGCATAGCTCTTGATGGCTACATTTTGTGCACTGGTTTCCTCTCTAGACTTGATGAATTATCTTGGGAGAGGTTATATGACCTGGTATCAGCACCATTTATGGCCAAATATGCCCTTGCTCCACTCCTCCCTTTTTTCATTTTGAACAATTACAAAATTTGCTGTAGGTGGCAAACCTAGAGAAAACACGTTATGTCCTGGACCAAGTCAAAGAACGCCCTTCTGCCCCGGAGGCATCCCAGAGGCACACTGCACCCTCAGCTGGTTTGCTCCTGACAGAAACAGAACCATACTGGAAATGGACTTTTGTGTTGAAGCAAACATTGTGGTTGGCACTTGAGACTACTGTTCTTGGCATGGTATGCCCTTGTCTTTATTTGTTCATGTCCTGTAGTTGCCATGTTCAGACAGAATTTACTCCAACAGTGTGTCTCATAAACTTATACACTTGGGAGACACTTGGGAGGGGGGTTTCAATCTTGCAGAAAGGTTTAACACTGAAAAAACTGATCACCCTCTCTGCATGTGATTTCCACCAGGTCAACTACCTGATAGGATCATTAAATTACCACACTGCATTTAACTCACTATGTTACTGGGCAGTCCCTGCTTATCAGAACTGTTCGGTGACAAAAGTGGACAGATTAGACTTGTTTGTTTGCTTATACTCCATCAACTGAACTTATGTATTTAGTCATTAAGAATTCTAAAAGCTGTGTTGATTGGAAAAAAGTACTTCTATAAAAGACACGTAGGGACAACAGATGACAATTAAATATGGAGTATACATTAGTTAATAGTATTCTATCAATGTAAAACATTCTGATTTTGATAATAATGGAACAGCAGGCCCTTGAATAATGTCATTAGGTCAATGTAGTTATGCACTGTTTTGTTCTGTCATTTCTCTTAAAATTGCAGTTTCCAAGGGCCTCCCTGGTGGTGTAGGGGTTAAGTTTCAGTACTATCATTACACTCCCACTGCTCCCCTTAGAAGTGTAGTTCAGTAGATCCACCTGTTTTTCTCCCCACTCTGTCTCTGGTGAATCCTCTCACCCCCTGCACCTCTGGCCTACAACATGGTTCTTGCATGCAGAAATAAATAAAAAAATAAATCTTTAAAAAATAGTTGCAGGGCCTCCCCTGGTGGCGCAGCGGTTGAGCGCTGGGCTGCGAGGCTGCCCGTAGCCTCTGCAGCGCAGGTTCGTTCCCCGGCCGCCGGCGAGGGTCCCCCCCCCACACACACACAAATAGTTGCAGTTTCCAGGAACCTAAATACAATGCTATGTGAGGATTTTCTGTATAGGTACATAAGAAACTGTCCTTGTTCTTAGGAACTGTACATTGAATCAGTGATTAGGTCATTAGAGGACAGTTTCTCCTACTTACTCTTGAACAGCTCTCTCTCTCTCTCTCTGTCTCTCTCTCTCCCTCCCTACCTACCTATTTTTCTATCTATCATTAATTATCATCTATTCCGAAGAATGACTGAGCAAATGGGGCAATATATCATTGATGAATCTAGGTAAATCTCACAAATTTTATTTAAGTTTGAAATTATGTTAAAGTAAAAAGTTACCAAAAAAGGGAAAGATGTTTTGTGGAGAAAGCGACTCTAAGATGTACATTTAAGAAGGACCTGCTCCCAGTGGGAGCAAGCGTGGACTTGGCTATTTTCAGCCACTACCTATTTACTGTCCTTGCCTGCCTTAATGCCATAAAGGAAAGTAAGGACGAATTGTTTTCCTTGAGTCACTCTGGAGTTTATAGACAAAAGAGCAGGGCATTTGTTCTCATTCCACACCTAGTGGAAGAAGACCAGTATCTCGTCAGGTCACATTGCCATTGCTTCCTGCTGCCACATGGTGTTGCTGCTGAAGACAATCTTACACACTCAGCTGTGCTTTGCTGACCCTGCAACCTGTCTGACTGCCTTGAGTTTGAAGGGAAAACTAATAAGTAAATACAAAGGTCCTGAAGAAAGAAAGTAGAGGCTGATGTCCATGGGCGATAGGGCAAGGCTTCATGGTGTTTGCATAGTTCTGGCTTGGATTGTGGTTAGATTTGGTAAGGAGGAGGTAAATGGGGGAGGGACATGCAGAAGTACCTGTCACTTACAGAGTAATAGGTTTAGGACAAACCTCAAACATATGATGGTCAGGAGCAGAGAATGCTTATGGGGAGGCCAAAGGGCTACTTTTTGAGTCTCTGATAGTTTGGGTTCCTGAGGTTGTGTGCCTGTTAGGAGCTGAACCCATAGTAGGTGCTCAATAAATATGCAGTGAATTAAAGATTATGCAGTAAATTAAATATTTTGTAGCAGTTAGACATTTTCTGTGGTGTATTGCACAAATGGCCTGCTCCTCTACTCCTCCTACCCCCTATCTGTGACCTTTGCAATATGACTTTGCAACTCTACCCATTTCCTCTCTCCCTGAATCCGAGAGGACATTTTTCTTCAGCTAATGGAACAAGCAGAAGTGATGTTGGACCAGATGTGGAACAAATGCCTCAGGAGGCCTTGTGGGCTTTATCCCCCTCTTGGAATGCTGGCCAGTTGCCATGTAAATAAGCCCATCCTGGCCTGCTGGAGGGTGAGAGACCACTGCAATGAGATGAATTGTCCAAGTCAAGCCACCTTAAGTCAGCCAGCCCCAGCTGCCCCAGAAGATGACTCAGACTATGAGGGAATCTGCTGACCTGGGTTACTGATCCGCTGATCTGTTACTCTAAGTCACTGTGGTAGAAAGAATAACATCTTCCCTCTTACCCTCTTGAGCTCCCTCCTCCCTCCAAAAAGATATCCTCATCTTAATCCTGGGACCCCATGAATATGTTACCACACGTAGTAAAAGGGACTTTGTAAGTGTGACTAAGTCAAGTGTCCTGAGATAGGGAGATTATTTTGGATTCAGGTGGGTATAATTTAATCACAAGAGTTCTTATAAGGGAGTAATAGGAAGGTCAGACAGAAAACAGGACAACAGAAACAGAGATTACAGTGATGTAACCATAAGCCAAGGCATGCTGGAAGCTTCTAGAAGCTGAAAGTAACAAAGAATACATTCTCCTTGGAGCCTCTAGAAGGAGTCAGGCCAGTTGACACCTTGACTTTAGATCCATGAGATTCATTGTGGACTTTGACTTGCAGAACTATAAAAGAATAAATACGTGGTGATTTAAGTCATTGAATTTGTGGAAATTTATTACACCAGCAATAGGAAACTTACTTAGCTACTAAGTTTTGGGGTGGTTTGTTGTACCACAAAAGTGAACTGATACAAATGTGCTCCTGTAGCCTCATGGAAATTTTGGGCCAAGACCAAAATGGGGGAAGGTATGCACTTTTAGGCACCAAGAAGTAAAATTTTACCAACCATTTTGATAAAAATGTTTTATAAGACAACTTTTTTTATTATTATCTGATGATTATGTTAAAGTCATTCATTTTATTGTGAATTTACTAATTACCAAGCATTTATGCACCATTGCTAGCAGCGAGGAAGTCAATGAAGGGTTCTCTGTGCCCTTCTAACAATCACAATTGTCTCACCACTAAAAACCGTCTCTGAAACTGCAGAGACCTGGCCAGGTGCAGGAATTTCCACCTAAGGAGCTTCACTTGTTCCCTCAACACCTGGTCTCCCCTCTTCCACCTTGCTTCTCTTTGCACAGATGCCTTCAAACCAACCTCTCTGGCCCTCCATAGATGATGCATTTTTCTCCCTCCTTTATGTTTGTCCAACAGCCTGGTCTCAGATTTTCCTGTTATCTTACCAACCTGAGTCTTTGTCTTTCCTCTTTCACTTGGCACAGACAGAGACAACTCCGGGGAAATGATCCCTTTTACTTTCAATTCCTTAGGGTAGGCTTGGGGGGCAGTGCAATGTGGACTTTATACCTAGAAACCCTTTGTATTGTGTTGAGGAATTAATTCTATGGCATCAAAGAATTCACTGGGTGAAGAGTTAAGGGAACATGGATGTGAAGTTTTTGTGTTGACTGGGCAATGTGTGTCCAGATACTTTGGTTAGATATTATTTCTGAGTGTGTCTGTGAGAGTGTTTTTGGAGGAAATTAGCAATGAATTGGTGAATTCAGTAAAGCAGGATGCCCTCCCCATTGTGGGTGGGACTTATAAAACCTCTTGAGGGCCCAAACAGAACCAAAAATGGAGAGAGGTTGAATGTTCTCTCTGCCTGACTGTCAGAGCTGGGACATCTGTCTTCTGTCTTCAGAGCTCTTATTCTCTGGTCTTCTTTGCAAGTCAAGAGTCTATACCATGGCTCTGTGGTGGTCAGGTCGTTGAGCCAACCATACCACTGGCTTTCCTCATCTCCAGTTTATAGATGGCTGATTTGTCATCGGACTTTTGTAACTCATAGTGAGACAATACCTTGAAACAGATCTCTCATGTGTATATGACAACCCTGCTGCACAGGTCCACTTATATGTCAATTTTTCCTATCCACAGGTTCCATGTTCATGTATTTAACCAATCTTGGATGTCAGTTGAGTGAGTCTGCAAATATGAAACCAGTAGGTATGGGTATGGGGGGCTTACTATGAGGGACTTGAACATCACATATTTTGATATTTGCAGGCTACCCATGGGTCTACTAGGTTTAAACGGCTGCTTAAGCAGTCATTCTGGCTGTGAGTTTGGCCTTTCCAATTCAAAGCCCATTTGGCCCTGTCAATCAATTACCTAAACTTAAAGAATGCAAATTACTGACTTGCAAAGTTTCCTCTCAAGTAAAGTAAGAGCTGGATGCTTAATCCCCTGGGACAATGAGAATACATCACAAGCTGTTGACTGATATGTAACTGTGTGTCCCAGAGGCTAGTAAGTGGATGCTTAGCTAATAAGATCAGAACCACTTTGGAGGGGGTCAGAAGCTTGATTTCGATCATTTAAACACGGGACATAAAACTAAACCAGATCCACAGACTCATCTCCCCCAAAAGCCTAGATAACCTAAGCATATACTTGTTTCCTTCTAACTTTTTTCTCTTTGTTCTCTTGCCCTGAGTAACTGACTGTAAAATCATTCAATCAATCAAAAGGCCAGGTTTTGCCTTCTAGGCAGCATCCTGCCATAACAGCTTGCTCCACAACTCCTGTTTCTTTGACAGTGTGGTGTTGCCTGATGCAACAGTTGCCAAAGGTACAATGCCCTATGGATACCAAGGAGTCAATGTGGTTAAGTTTTAGGGAAGGGCAAAAGTTATGCTTGAATTTTCATCTGTGTAGGGCATTGGTGCCCCTAATTTCTGCATTTTTCAAGGGTCAGCTGTGTCTATAATATCTATATCTGTTTAGATAGGTATTATTATAGATATCTGTGATATAGAGATAGATCCTTCTATCTATTTACTTACCTGCCTACCTACCTACATCCCTATTGGTTCTGTTTCTCTCAAGAACCCTGAATAAGACAATGGAGAAGGGAGAGACAGTTGTCTCCTGGGAGGGTGGGAAGGTTTCCTCAGAAAAAGCACACAGAGATGGGTTTTATAGGACAGGTAATATTTGAGCTGGAAACAGTGTTGTGGTCTGCAGGAATCACATGGACAAAAGTGCAGAGGCACAAGAGTACATGATATTGAATTATAATTCTGAAAATGTTGAAACATGATTTTCTTACAAATATTTTGGTGTCAAATATTTGTTTAGCTCGTTAATGAGGGGACCCATAGGATGTAAAGATAGTTCAAAGTTCTGAAAAACTGATAGAGACTGGGCATAGAGGAATGATGGAATAAGATGGAAACTCTAGATACAAAGCTAGTTAATGGCTTTTAGTATTAGTACATGACTGAGGGGCACTTAGCACCCTAAACTGTTAAGGGCTGCACACTTTGAAGGAATTCAGTTATCTGCATGAACAAAGATAAAGGAAACATACTCTTAGTGTGAAAATTATTTATTAAATAAATGTGTGTATATATATATGAAAGGATATTTGTAATAAAACTCTGAAAATCACCTATCCCCTTGTGGGAAAATGCCTAGCCAAAAAGTATTGGCCTGAAGCAGAGCTATTGAGACCTAAAAACTCACTACAAGTCTGAGGTACCTTCTGGTAGGGAACAGCAAGAAGGTTGTTAGGCAGGTCTTAGAGAGCCGGGACAAAAGGAGATACAACATCAAGGTAATGGCTGTCATCATCAGCATCCCCATGTGTCTCTCAACCACATCTCCACATGTCTCTTACACATGTCTCTTTTAAGTCCCCTTCCAGTAGTATCAGGGTGTATGTCAGAGCCCCAGAAACAAGATCCCAAGAGTTCACCTGCCTTCTGTATTATACAGCTTCACTGGCTGCTAAGTTCCACCCCAAGTCCCCAGTAGATCCCCTGCTCAGGAAGTCTGATTCATGGCATACTGGGCCTTGTAACCCAAGGTGGACACATGGAAGCGGGGCAGGGAAAATGGCACCTCCCCTTCTCAGAGGTGTGTTTTTGACAGTAGTGCTATCAAACCTGTATCTTTGAAGTTATCTACTCTGCCAAAATAATTTTTTTGCAATTTAACATCTGATCCTTAAGCAACAGTAGATATAACTCAAACAAAATTAGTCATTTAGTCTGTTTTTACAAATTATCCTTAGTTTAGCAGCCTAGAAGTGCAGATGCATCTTATCTTACAGATTCTGAGTGCCAGGAATTTGTAAGCAGCTTGGCTGACTTGTTCTGGCTCAGTCTCTGAGAAGATTGCAGTTAAGTTGTAAGCAGGAACTGCAGTCTTTGGAAGGTGCCAGAGGACATATTTAAAGCTTACTCAGATGGCTGTTGACAAAACGTTCCATTTCCTTGCCAAGAAATTACTCTGTTGGGTTGCTCAAAAGACATAGTGGCTCTTAAGTTCCATCCCAAGACCCCAGTAGGTCCCCTGCTCAGGAAGTCTGACATCTGGGTGAGTAATGAGAGGCAAAGAAAAATGGAGAAACACAGAGAAGGGAGAAGGGCAGAGAGAGAAAAAGGAAGGGGAAGAGAAAAGTAGGGAGAGAGACCAAGGCAGAGATAGATTTATTGGGGAGATTTGTTGGAACATAGACCTCCATAGACATTTGCATCTGATCTCTACTTCAAACTGCAACCTGACTATTGCTCCTGCCTGTGACATCACCTGCATCACCATTAACCTGTGCCTGTTGTCTCTATAAGAGTTGTATGCCAACAACTAAGTGCTGTAATGCTGGCATCTCTGGCACTGTCATCTGCTGACTGGTGCTGACCAGCATTGCTGACTTGTGTCTGGCCATCTCTAAGAGTGAACCACTGCTTCTGATCCTCTATCACTGTCTCCTGCTGCTGTTGCCTCTGGTACCATCCAGTACTGTGTCTCGCTTTCGGATAGGCATTGCTGGTCACCTTAGGAGCTCTACCTGTGATCACTTCCAGCTCCCACGATGAGCTGGATCCTGATCCACTACTTACCAGTGTGCCAAAATTCCTAGGCTCTTATTGAAGGGACAATGCCATCTATTATGAGCAACCTTTGGTTTGGACTACTGGACACCGTGGGCACTATCTGGGTGAAATAGCCAGCCATTTGTGGCCTTAGAAACTCTTTTCTTTTTCCCAATGTCCTCTTTGATATAAGCTGCTTTGTTACTCACCCTGAGCCTGAGTGGTGTCTTGTAATTGTGAGTGCATGAGTGAGAACCCACAAACAGTGACCTGTCCCCCAAGTCTTTGTGCTGTTTTAATTCATCTGTCGGAACTGTGTGCCTGCTTGGGCCTGTTACTGGGGATGCATCTGCATTTTGTTTTACTTTGTTCCTTCAAGAAATATTTAACTCCTTTCACTTACCCTAATACCTAAAAGTTGTTCCTTTCAAGTTAGATTTAAAATTTTCAAATTTCAAGTTTTCTTTTTCCTTTCATTCTGCCACTCCATCATACCACTGTCAATTTTCTGGGTAATTAGAATTATCATGTGGAATATCTGCTCACTGGATATAGACTTGTCAAGTGATGTGTGTGCACTGAGTGCACATGAATATAGGTGCATGAATGTCCATGTGATGTCTTTCTTGGTAGGGGAGAGAATGTGAGCGGTACAAAGGAGAAAATGAGGGGGACAAGCAGGAGTTGCTTCTTCTGCAAGCCCCCAGAGGAATAGGGCCCCTAGAACCCATCACAGGAATTCCTTTCCTCCTTACACAGATATGGGCACTGGTTTTCGTTGTCTGAGGTCCCATAATCCAACCTGGGCGCCATTTTCATTTTGATCCTTTTGTCAAAATATAACCTGAAGTATTCTGGGACCAGGTAGGAGCAGGTAAGGAATAGGTAGGCCAGTTCTTAGGTGAGTAGAAGGCTGGCAAGTGCAGCTGGACTTCATTGACTTGTGGATGGGGACAGATATCACAGTATGACTCCATGGGGCCTCCACTCAGTAGGACCATTCAGGCCACCAAGATCCCCCCAAATCTAAAAAGTCATCTCTGCATATAAATACATTACGTATTTGTATATACACAATCACACACACATACTCTATACTCCTGACTCTGAAGTAGTATGTGAATAATAATAGAATTGTGAATATGTGAATAATAATAGAATATACATCAAAATGAAAGGGTGAGATTAAACAAACATGAGATAAATCATATTTAAAATAATTTTATTGTACACTTTTTATTTTTAATAAATATTAGAATTACTAATATGATTGAACATGCTCCATTGGCTTATAAATGTTGGATCATGCTTTCTGATGAGGTAATTCAAGCTTCTAAGTTTGGGGTGCTTTTTGATTCTACAAGCTGCATGGGCTGGAGAGGACCCCTGTCCACATAGGAGGCTCCTGAAGGATATAGTGAGTGTCTATCAACCCTGATGCCTAAATCACACAATACTCATTTCCTTAGTCCCATTCAGCAATAATACAAAAACTTATGTTGAAACATGGCTACTAAATGTCCACTTCATTTTGATGTCAAATAGTTTTTTTAAAAGATTTATTTATTTATGCATACAAGAGCTGGGATACAGGCCAGAGGTGTGGGAGGTGAGAGGATTCACCAGAGACAGAGTGGGGAGTAGAACAGGTGGATCTACTGAAATACACTGCTGAGGGGAGCAGCGGGCGAGAATGGAGAGGTCTGCTGTGCCACATGGGTCACGTCTCTAGGCAGGGATTGGACTCGAAGCTGCAGATTGGTTTATAGTAGTGATGCTTAACCCCTTGAGCTGCCAGAGAGGCCTGTAGTATGTTTTTTTTTTTTAACAAGTCATGGCTTTTTATATTTTTAAACAAATAGCTTCAAAATATTCTGGGCAATTTTAAAACAAGTTAGAAAATTCTATTTGCAAGTGTTTCAGCGTACAGATATGACAGTTTTTTATAGGTGGCTTCCTTTTATTTTTTTCTAGTAACAAAATTGCAAATGAATGGAAAATCTTCCATGTTTTTCAGTCTCCATAGGATGAGTTTCTTTGAAAAGAAGTTCCTTTCTCATCCAGTGTTAAAACATCACCTTGACCTTGGAAAAAGACAGCTTTAATGTGTTTATTTTTTCAGAAACACTGTGAGCTTGCTCTTGCTGACTAGCCTTTATCCACAGAGAACAGTTCAGCCAAAGAAGTATTGTACCATAGTTTTTGTAAAAGAAAATTGCCCACCTCATCTCTACAATTGCTTGTGTGAGTGCATCAGATACACATGGAGCTGCTGGCATGCTCATGTCAAGGTATCTCAGTGTAAATACATACACTTGGCACAGATAAACTGCATGATATACAGAAAGAGGTGGCTTGGCCAGCCTCTCCCTGCTCAAGAATTCCCACCCCTCCTTCAAGATAACTCATGGATTTGCATGGTGTGATTCTGGATTGTGCAGTATCAGTCCTTACACTAAGTATTAGGAGATACTCTTTGTCACTTTTGGGTGAGAAAAATGTAAAGAATACCCTCTGTGTCCTTCTCATGTCTCTCTGGATCATTTTGTTCCTGTGAGGGGTCACCTAGCTCAGGCTGCATACTCTCCATTGCTGGAGCCCACACCTGCAGTGGTTTCCTCTGAAAACTGGCCCAGACACTTGACCTGGGTCAAGCAGGTGTGGCCTCCATTGTCACACCAACTCTGGTACCTTCCCGACCCTGAATTGTCTGTCATGGGTGCGACTGGTGGCTGCCAGGTATCATGCTGGGAATTTCAGATGTGCTTTTTTTTTGATCCTTCTATCTTTATAAGACAGGTGCTTTATTCCCATTACATAGGTCATAGAACTGAGCCTTGTGGGGTTTAAGATCTCAGGGTAGAGAATGTTAAATGCAGAAGGTCAGACACAGGTTGGCTTCAAAACACCATACCCAGCCCATCAGTCCATCCTCTTCCACCTTCCCAGTTACACTTCTATTTGGTAATAGGAGGGCATCCTGCCAAGATATAATTTTGTCTTGTCCCTTCCCACTCAAGGCCAGGGACCAAGGATCAGGTATTGCTGGGAAAAACCTTTGTTGGGGGCAGTGGGTCAAGCTTATTATTCATAGCCCTTCCTACTTTCAAGGAGCTGGTCTCTGGTTTGTGTCAACTTATGGCTTGTCAGAGAGGCATGAGTGTCAATGCATCTCCAGTAATTTGAAAATCCCTTCTCTTCTCATGGTGGATGCTGAATTTCCACACCATTGAAAACCCGTGGAGCTTAAGTTCATAACTATTTGGTCAACGGAGACTTCCTGTTTTTAAATTGAGGGGGGTTTCTTTAAAAACATAAACAAATGGAAGTTGTTTTGAGCCTCAAGTAAATATTCCCTAAGAGCGTTCTGTGTGAAACATGAATAAGCAACATATGGGCTACATTTCCTTCAAAATACACACATTTCAGAGGAAAAAGGCTTAAAAAAAACACATCCTGGACTTGTGCTGAGTGGAAACATGTCTGGAAAAATTACTAGACCTGACTTTCGTATTTTATTTTTTAGTGGTAATTACAGTGTATAAATACAATTTGTGAGACAGGCATTTGTGGGATGTCCAGGTTGAAAAGCCAATCTCTGCCCCTTTCCTTATTTCCCCACAGAATTTGTTTGCTGCTGGCAAAACTTGGCATCAGTACTAACTCAAGCCTGTTAGAGCTGGTTGGAGGGTGAAAGTCACCTTTGGGATTTAAACTCTTTTTCTAGTTTTCTCCTGCTGGATCAGATTTTTTTTTTTTAACGGAAGTAACTTTTTTTCATTTTATTTTATTTTATTATTTATTTTATTTTTATTTTTTAAAAATATTTTATTTTATATAATTCTTACATCTTTTTCATCTTTGCACAATGTATGCATTTTCATTTTGGTTATATTCCCCATACAATTGCACCCCCCCCTTATTTTGACCCCAAGCCCTCCTCTCCCCACCCCCTGTAGTGTGTCTCCAGTTTATTGTTGCTTGTTGATTTTGATTTTTACTTTGTATTGCTTAGTCTTTTTCCTGGTCTCTGATTTAGGTTTTCTAAATTCCTGCTATGAGTGAGACCATGAAGTAACATTGTTTTGTATCACTATATTTTTAGGAGTACAAAGTCACTCTGTTAGGGGGAAAAGGCAGTCCCAAAGCTAATTCCATACAGGCTTTGTGGACTCCACCCCCACCCCAGTGTTAGGGGGAAAAGGCTGCCCCAAAGCAAATCCATACAGGCTTTGTGGACTCCACCCCACCCCAGGTCAAAGCCAAAGACACTGGGAACTCCAAATCCCATCACCACCAAAGGGAAGGTGGCTGGGACCTGAGGGTGGGGTTAAGCAGCCAGGTGGATACAAAAGGCAGACACGTGGGCTTTGGGGGCTCTCTCCATTTTGGGGCCCTCGGCCAGCTTGCGGCGTCCGTCTAGCTCTGAGAGTGACTTTGGGGTTTCCAGGTCGTCGGATCGGGTAGGACGCATTAAAGACTTTATTTCCCTATTTTCTCCCTGAGTTGTACATTTTCCTTATTTCTTTTTCTCTTGTAAATAAACCTTTTATTAACCCTTTTGCGTGTGTCTGTAGTAGAGTATTCATAAGTCCCTTTAAAGCGCGCGGGTGAGGACCCACAGCCAGGAACCCGTTTAATATCGGGGTTGCTCTATAACAACTCTTCTTCAAAGGTATATCACCCCACCACACCCACCACCAAAGTATCAATATTCTCTACATACACAGTGAGTCACTATTCAGACATATATATTATAAAATATATATCAATAAAAGATGAACTCTTGACATTTGCTACAACATAGGTGGAAATTGAGGGGATTATTGTAGGTGAAATAAGACAAAAAGAAAGACAACTACTATATAGTTTCACTCATCTATGGAATATAAAGAAACCAAACGAGTGAACATACAAAACAAAACAAGAACAAGCCTTTGGATTCTGATTTCCAAGACGAGACAAAGAAGCCTGCATCAGGTCTCTGACTTCTTTCTCTATGGGGAAGCTCCAACATGAACCATTCCCACAGCTTTTGCTGCTTATTAGCTATGATAGCAGAAAGGGAAGCACATCAAATATTTGAGGATATAAGAGTCTGCTAGAGTCTGCTTCTAGTTTCTGTGGGCAAAGAAATACAGAGAAACCCAGCTGAAATTGTAAAAGGAGAGTGCTGGAAAGATAATGAGGTTTCTCAAGGTATTCGAGAAGGGCCGAGCAGGCAGGATTGGGAACCTCACTTCTAGGCTACATCACTGACAGGACTCGACTCCCGACACTGAATTCACATTGCAGGTTCCTGGGATGTGATGCCTCCCCACCCCCCACATCCAACCTGTCTTCTCAGCAGAGCTTTGGAGTCCAGGATGCTCTGGCCCTTCCCCAGTTGCAGAAGACATTTGCCTTCTGCATTGTCAGCCTCAAGACATTGGGCACATCTTGTTCCTGGCCAGAATCTCAGGCCATTAGGTGTCTACAGCATCATTTCTGTCTAACATACAGCCCTCTCTCCCTTCCTCCTCTTCTCTCTTTGGAGAGAGATTTGGACAATGCAGCCAATCCAACAGTGATTAACCCACATGGTCTGAGGACTTTCTATGTGCCATCTCATTTAATTTGCAAAAAACCTCTTGCTGCACTGCTATTGTCATTCTCTGTTATTATCACCATTTACAGCAAAGATATGACACACAAGGAAAAGACTTGGCCAGTTTGATTTCACACCTGTTCCCTGCTTGCCTCCTCTGGGTGAGCTCCATCAGGCTGGGTCATGGTTGGGTCCATCTTGCACCCCATACCCTGTGCAAAGCCTGGGAGCAGTGAGGGGCTACAACCCAGTGTTGAATAACATTGACATCCCTGGGAGTATCTGGCCAGGAGGGGAAGGTAGGGTTTGATATGCACTGAGCTGGTTCAAAACAAAACTACTGCTGTTTCAGCAGACCCTGAGTCTCCCTTGCTGCCATGCCTTTTTGGGGCAAGCTCAGCCTGTGTCTGAAATGTTAGTTCCTATCTACTGGTCTTTGCCTGATCAGGAGCAGAGAGGTGCCTGGGGGCAAAGCAGCTGGTGCAGAGATCCTGCAATCAGGAAATCAGTCTCACTCACTCACAGTGGCCCTGATGGTTTATTGGCCCAGCAGGGGCCATTGGGCAAGTGCTTGCTTCACCAGGATGATGCAGGGAGCAGCCAGCAGGAGGGCTGGGGCTTGGGGCACAGAACCTTCACTAATAAAGGGAATGGGATAAGTTCTTGTATCTGTTTGGGGTTCAGAATGTACTGGAGGTTCTTTCTGAAGAGAGAGGGACCTGTAAGGGCCACTTGAATGCTTACATTTTTCTGAAATATTTCTGTTTAAGTTGAAAATGTGTGGAATTGTCCATATTTGTGGCTGAGTAGCGAGCACTGAGAATGGAGGAGGGGAAGGGAGCTGACTTTCTTCCTCCCTTCCCCCCTCTCTTACTCTTTATCACTCCCTGAATCTCCTTTCCTCTGTTTCCAAAAGTAATGCAAAATGGCGTAACCAAATCCATAAAACATGAATTGCTTGGTTTCTTACAGATACGCTGTTTTGCTTTGTGACTGAGCCATACCTTTCAAGGGAGTAGCACATGGCTGTCCTCCAACCCTGGAAGGCCCCTCCTGGGCACTGCTGCCTGCAGTCTCTGTAGAATGATGTGGTTGTTACAGGGCAGGGTAAGGGGTACCCCAAGACCCCCAAACCTGTCTGCTCTAAGGTTTGCCACATCAAGACAAAACATACTCTGGTGTGTAAGTCTTTTAATGGAAAGGAACATTAATACAGTTAATGTGCAATAAAAAGAAGATAAGAAAAAGACAAAGAACAGTTTCCAAATCAAACACACAGTCATGCACTAACAATTCACTTTTAAGACCTAATTCCTAGATCTAGAGTCACATTTCTGTGGGTCCTTTGAGAAAGTCCTTTATGGAGTCTGATTGGCTTTAATGCCTGTTTTCTTACAGAGGCATAAGAGGAAATTTCAGCCTCTGGAGGCTAAAGAGGAAAATAACATCCTGACTCCTTTTTCCTATAGGCTATTGTCAGGATGAAGTGTGTACCAGTTTGAGATGGAATGTAATCATGCTTATAAAAGGAAAATATTGTGAATTATTACCTACCTACTGATTCCCCAAACCTTTCACAATTTTCATCCTTTGTTCTTGTTTTTAAATTTGAACTTTCCTAACTTGGTTTGCATGGAGAAGTACATGTTATCTGTTAAAAACAAAAACAAAAACAAAAACAGAACCAAAGGGACTCTTTCATGCCAAGTGCCTCGAAGACTCAATAACTAAATTAACTGCAGTTTCAGCCTCTCCCAAAAGTGGAATTTTAAATCAATCAATCTAGGGTTTCTGCATTAGTGAAGAAGAGGTAATTTGCATAAGGCCCACCACATAACTCCCCTTAATGGAAAGTGACTTTGCTTAAAGTAATCCTTCCTTTCTTTTGCTAATGACCTTGTCCTATCTTCTGTTTGACTATAAAATGTTACATTTTAAACAATTTCTTGCAGTCTTCCTCCTTGCAAGGTGGCTGCTGCTGGATTCATGAATCATTTAATATAGTCAAATAGATCTTTAAAATGAACTCAGGTTTTGGTCAATTAACAGATTCAAGGATGTGAGCATTAGTTAGTAAAATTGCCACAATTGGGAAGTAATTTAGGCATAGAAAAATGGTCATTGTAGAAATTCTGAAGTGTTCACATCCATAGAAACATAACCTGAACATTGTAATTTACTTTATAAAGTTCTCATACCTAACCAATTATCAGTCAGCTTCTTGAGAAGGATATAAAAGATTTGTAGGCTCACCATTAGCAGACTAACCCAGACCAGAATCATCTAGAAGCAGCATCAGCATCCTCTGGAACTTGTTAGAAATGCACATTCTCAGGTTCCTCTTGAGACCCGCAAGTCAGCAGCTCTGGCACTGAAGGGTGTTGGGACTCAGTCATATGTGTTTCAAGAAGTCTTATGAGACATCCTGAGTATGATGTGCATACTGACTCTGAGGACCTCTGGTTTCATAATGAAGATGTATATTATCTTACATTGGACAGTAGGGGTTAGATGGCTCCAGTGTGGCCTGCCCAGAGTTTGCCTTCACATCATTGTTAATCCTGGCTATCTATTTTTACTTCATTGACTTTGTCCTTGGGACAGCTTTGCTCCTTGACAGAAGATGGCTATAAGATGAAATTCAGACACAGTGCTTCATTTTCCATAGCCAATAAGAGAGAGGATCTGTCTCCTAATCATGGAATAACTAGCTCTCCTTCCATTTGGATTGGGTAGCTTGGCTAGACCAATAACACCCCCAGGGAATAACACGCACTGATCAGCCAAAGCCCAGATTCAGGAACCAATCAATCGCAAGGTGAAGTGGGATTCTCCCCTGACTGGCCTGATCAGAACCAGCCTTAGGGGGAAAAGTGGAAGGCCTAGTAAAGGGTAGAGCCCTGCCAGAGCATATTGGAGTTCTGTCAAGAGGGAGGGCTAGTGGAATCCTGCAGAATGTGAACAAGTTTGTTTATTTCAGTGCCTGTATTTTTCCTTTTGTAGATTAATAATACCAGCAATTAGAGAATGAAAGAAGTGTTGGATCATTACACAGATGATGGTCATCATGCTGCACTGCTTAGAAAGGAAAGGTCAGCCAGGATTCCTGACATCTAAAAGCAGTGCTGATGAGAATATGGAATTCAGGCATAAAAGGGTGAAATGGGTGAGGTGGGCCAGGAGAGCAGAGGGTTATGAATACAGGGCAGGCCTCTCTAGCTTCTCACTCAGGACACAGGGGGACGCCATGATCCAACCATAGAAGGTACTCTCCACTAAGGTTAAGAAAATGTTTCAAGTTGTGGCAGGATAGAGGTTCATGGTAAGGCCACCACTATTCCCAATTATGTGTGGAGGGTAGAGACTTGCCAAACCCAGAAGCACCCTCCCCAAATTAGTTGAATTCCAAAGCAAAGAAATAAGGATACAGAAAAACAGAACAATAAATGGTAACATGAGTCCACAGGGGAAAACCACACAATAAAAAGAAAAACAATCTCCAAAACCTAATAATAAAAACATGGAATATCTGGTCTTCCTATCAGAATTAGAATTCAAAATTGCCATGATAAAGAAATTCAAATAAAAGGAAGAAAATTCAGAAAAAATGAATGCACTGACAATGAATAGAACAAATGAATAGAAGATAAAAATCAATGAATAGAAGATAGGAGTTAAAGCTCTAAATATAAAGGATATAAAATGAGAAATAGAGGAAAGGAAAAATCAAAGAAAATTATGGAAATAGAATAGACCAAATGGAAGAATAAAGCAGTGCATATGAAGATGCAAATGAACAAAGAATCTAGGTAGAAAAAGAGAGGAATGAAATTAAAAAAAAATGAACAAACACTCCAAAGATCATCCGACTCCATGAAGAAAGGCAATACAAGAATATTGGGTATATCAGAGGGGAAAGAACAAGGGAAGGGAGAGAAATATATTTAAAGAAATAATAGAGGAAAACTTACTGAACCTAGAGAAGGGACTAAATATACAAATTCAGGAAGCTAAAATAACCACGGGGTACAGAAACAAAATAAGACCTACACCAAGACATCTAGTAGTAAAACTTCCAAACTTCTATTTTTACTTCATTGACTTTTTGTCCTTGGGACAGCTTTGCTCCTTGACAGAAGATGGCTATAAGATGAAATTCAATCACAGTGCTTCATTTTCCATAGCCAATAAGAGAGAGGATCTGTCTCCTAATCATGGAATAACTAGCTCTCCTTCCATTTGGATTGGGTAGCTCGACTAGACCATCAAAGAAAGAATTTTGAAGCTGGCAAGGGGGAAGAAGCAGATAACTTTAAAGGTACCCCAATAATTATACTTTTAACATCACACTTCTCTGAAGAAACAATATAAGCATGGAGAAAGTAGAATTA